>NW_004798098.1:232548-235340 GCF_000002075.1 Aplysia californica | reverse complement strand
AGGAGAGACAGACAGACAGACAGACAGACAGACAGACAGACAGACAGACAGACAGACAGACAGACAGACAGAAAAGAGTGAATGTGGAGGCAAACCAGGTGATCCTCTCAAGCTTTACTTTAATCCAAAACAAAGCTTATGCTATCTAAAATTTGCTAATCTAATTGAGTTTACAATCTTCGGGCTATTTCTACATTGTACAGTTTTTCCATAAACCAAACCGTTTTTATGGGCGCAAAGAGAAAGACAAGGAAGAAAATAAAACAATTTTCTAGTAGGTGAGTAAAATAACTGTGCACGCATTGTACTGTTTCCAAATTATAGTAATCTATCAGCTCTTTGATCCCCCTACAGCAAAAAAACCAAACAAACAAGTAAACAAACAAACAAACAAAAATAAATCAAAACGCTTTTGTGCTGTCGAAAAAACATACAATTTCTGTCACAATGAAAACTGATTTATTTGTGTCTAGCATGAGCAGGAGGCTATTTCATACAAAATCATGGCGAAATAAAAGAATATTACGTAAGCAGTCGTACTGTTGCTGTATTAACCAGAACCTAGATTGTCTAAAAGCTTACTTCAGTTGCCTGGTTATTCCAGGAGGATTTCTTAGATTACTGAAGATGGTAGTTTTTTAAGAATGCCAAATCTTTACGACAATTCTTGTTTCTAGTAAGAGAAATGGAGTCTGGGTTCTTGAGCAGAATTGTAGCGAAAAAGAACGGTCCCTTAGTTTTTGACAACAGTGAACGTATAAGCGTAGCCTTTCAAAGCTTTTTGTTTATTTCATAAATGCACAGGCTGCTGTTACTCAGGGACTCTGCTTTTTTCTTTTTTTTCTCTCTTTTTTTCTTTAGTTTCCCTAGACAGATCGTTTCAGTTTCACTACTGTAAACAAGCCAACGACTCTGATACTCTGCTGACCAGTCCGTTGGAGTTTTTAGTTTCTTCCAACGCCTGGGAATGTATGGGGGGAGGGACGTTGAAAGGATTAGCGCAACTTTTGGGTTGGTTGATTAACATTTGGAGTTCGTCGAAAGCAGCGTTGCCACATTTACGTTCTATTTGCAACATCTCGGACTTTTTTCTTTAGAATAATCTTAGTAATTTTAGGAGCCAGAATTTAATGTCAAATCCCTGCCCTGGTCTATCGGAGAAAAAAAAATTAAAAACAACCAAAGTGTTATCAAGGTTTCATTTTGTCTGTCACAGTTACCGATTTGCTGATATTTTTATTTTCTTGTTGTCTTATTTGGTTCTCGATGCTTTTATTTTGGCACGATCTAGGATCCCGTCTTTACTTTTAGGCAGGCTTGTGTTATTATGTAAGTAGGCCTAATTGTAAACGTTTCATGCCACCTTTGAAATGATTTAGATCATTATAATACGGGTTGTAATTAGGCTCTACTTGATATGCAAGGCTTCCCTGAGCGAACTAATTTGGAAAAATACAAGTAAAAAAAGGATGGTAGCATATGCTTTCAATATACCTGCCTAATCTATTGGCTTTTTTCTGAGGGGATGAGGGTGTTAATGTTGTTTTTTTTCCTTTACTTTTATCCTTTTCCTGGCTGTTGAGCTAGAGAGTGAAAGGGATGTCATCATCTTAGACTCAAAACGTTTCTTTTGTCTCACTTTACAAAAAAATGATGATGATGATGATGATGATGATGATGATGATGATGATGATGATGATGATCGATTGATTGATTGATTGATCGATTGATTGAATAATTGATGTATTGATTTATCGACTGCTAAATAATTAAGCTTCTGACCTGTCTTGCACTGAGTCACACTATGCCCTCCTCTTCACTAACTAAAAATACCTCCTCTGTGAATCCTTTCCCATTAATTTTATTCTCACTTGCTCCTATAGAAGCCATCGAGGCTAATGTTGAACCGTATAGTAAACCCTTTCTATATTCTTTTTCAAATACAGATTTTTAAAAACCCTACCCAATACCTGTTTTATCTACCATCTATTCTACTTTTTTAAAAACAAATGATGATGATGATGATGAATGATGATAAAGTCTACGAGGCAAAACGTTGAGCCATTTTAGTGATGAAAAACGTAAAGAAAATGATTATTTATATCTGCTAAACGAAAACAACCTACGATTCTCATTTTCTACCTTACTTTGATGATGATGATGATGATGATGATGATGATGATGATGATGATGATGATGATGATGATGATGATGACGATGATGATGATGATGATGATGATAGACTAGCATCAATTTCTTTATAATTAGCCCCTTGGCCTGGTACCCACTTAGTCACTTCCGTCTAGACTGTAACCACACGTAACCCTAAGACCCCCTTTGTTAGGCCCATTTCCCTGCTAGTATACAGCGCTCATTTAGTTTTTCTCCCAGTTGCTCCTGGGGAAGTCCACGAGGCGAATCGTTGAGCTATTAAACAAATTTAAACATTTTATATCGTTATGTTATTTTGTCTAAAACTAAAACAAGACTCTCCCTCCTACTTTGCTTACCAAGCAATGATGATGATGATGATGATGATGATGATGATGATGATGATGATGATGATGATGATGATGATGATGATGATGATGATGATGATGATACCACACTACACCACTCCGTTGTTGGGCACTTGTCTCACTTTACTGGGTTGGTTTTTAGCCTTCTGGGTTCAAATCCTGGTCTCAGATATTCCCCATTAGAATGTTCTTGTAATGTCATCATGGGGCGATCTTTCTGATATTATGCTATCTTAGGATGGTTTTTTAAATTAATGCCTTTAAAACCCGTTT
>NW_004798098.1:228509-230779 GCF_000002075.1 Aplysia californica | reverse complement strand
TCTCTCTCTCTCTCTCTCTCTCTCTCTCTCTCTCTCTCTCTCTCTCTCTCTTTGTTTCTTTCTCTCTCTCTCTGTCGCTCTCCTTCCCCACACGTATTTGCCTCCGCGATTGTTTTGCGACAGAAGACTGGGTCAAGGTTAAGTGACATTCACCAACATACGATTTGTCGGAGGTACAAGATCGGACCATGATTGGACACGGGAGGAAATCGAACTGGCCGCCTACTGAGTTGTCAAGAGTAAATTTCGACCTTTGACAAGGATTGTTATATTCTTTTGTATTTTTTGTTTTTGTTTTTTTGTATTCTCGTATCGCCGCTCTTTTAAAGCTTTCGGTGTGCTTTATTACAAGAATAATACTCTACTAATCACAAAGACGAAATAGAAAGGCAAAATAGAGAAAGGTTTCAAAAGAGATGACATTTGCTTTTTTATTTATCGTCGTTGAAAAATAAAATCTTACAATGTTAGACCTACAGCGATTACCGGAAAATCAATTTATTGTCAAGAGAAGAAAGGTATCTGTGCCTGCTGTGACCACAGGAGACACCCACTCTAACTGTGCACTTTTATCGTCACTTGAGTGTACGTTTCCACGTTAAGCAATTTACCTTCGTGGCATTTAGGTGAAGGGCCTTTGGATAATGTTCTTGAGCAAGACACGATAATCCCTTTAAAAACAAAACAAAACAAAAAAACAACAAAGACAAAAACAAAACAAAGAGGAGCATCTCATACACACAAGAAAAAACGTTTACTTTACCTTTACTCCCTCTGTCCTCTTATACCACGAAGTGTCCAGGGGAGATGCAATTGTCAAATGTGGGCCAGATGTGTTGCTGTTTGGATCGTCATCTTGTACCTTTGGGAAGTCTCTTTGCCTCCGTCGATCCATCTTTTTCTTGGCCGTTCTTTTGCCTTGGAGCCATGGAATGACTCGCTATGGGCCTTGGAGGCTCGCTGTTGTAACCCCATTCTCATTACTTGTTCAAACCACCTTATTTCTTATCCGTCGATGTATTTTATGCTCGATTCGATGCCCACTTGATGTCTGATGCCTTCGTGTTTTGTTTTTTTTGTGTTTCTTCTTGTGATGCTTATTAACGTTTCCCTAATCCATTTAATTTCGCATGCAGTTATTCTATTTTCCTGTGCTTTGTTGAGGTTCCTGTTTTTTTAAAAAAAGTCTTTGTAGAGGTTTTACGGCGCTCACAACTGCATAAGTCATATGAGCGCCAAGGGGTTGATGTCGTAAGAGAAGTCTTCACAGGGAATCAGACTAACTCTACTGACCTCTCTAGCTTCAAAAGCACAAAGTCTGTTTCGACTATCAAGGCACCCCGGAAATAGCGGGTCACAAGAGTGTGACAAATCAAACATACAAAAGAAGTAGAGGAAAATGACGATAGTAAGGACTAGGAAAGAAAAAGCAGCAGTTCCCTGTTGTAGTTCAGGCACAGTTATGAGCATGACATGGTTGGGTCAGCCCATTTACAATTCTACAGTGCATTAGAACGAGAAATGTCTCCCCTTTGGGAATGGCCTAAAAACACTTCAGTCAGTGGCACCGCCCCGGGGGATGGTCCTGGTTTGGCAGTGGCAGTAGAGAGCTGGTATGAAGATTGATCTGATGGATTGTTTCTTTGTCTCCTTTGAGGTGTTTTTATGAGAGAGGATTGGTGCTAACTGGTATGTGATCGCATGTGCCTTTTGTACTCGCGTTTCAGTTTCTGTGTCCACTTTCCCTGTTTGACGTGAACATCAAAATAGTTGAATTCTTCTACTTATTCCTGTTATGTTGTGTGTTGTTGACTTGAGATATTTTATGGGGTTTGGTTTCTGTAAATCTTCCTTACTTCTGTCGTAGTCGTCCTCCTTTTTATTCCATATTTCTCACAAGCTTTGTTCAATTTAGTAATACGTTCTTACAGCAGAGAAAATAAGACGCAATCAGCACCTGCTGCCATATTCTAATAAAGACTCACTCGAGTTTCAAACATTCGCTTTGATCTAGACGGTCATATAATCGCCTAGGCTTTGATGTATTAGGATTTGTTGTTTTTCCGAGGCTCTGGGACAAGGAGTTTCAAACTTTAGGGACAAAAAATTAATGAAAACTTCTCTTAGTTTAGTAAGAGACATACGCACTTGCAACACAAAAAAGGTCATATAAACACCGAAGATTAGATTAGTTTATTCGTTTTAGTAGAGCTTTACGGCGCTCGCAACTGCATAAGGTAATATGAGCGCCAAGGGGTGGATGTCAACAG
>NW_004798098.1:225966-228175 GCF_000002075.1 Aplysia californica | reverse complement strand
GGGTGCGAAGATTAGAGGTGTACGAGAGAGTAACAAAAACACAAAAAAGGAGGAGAGATAACGACGATAGATATTTCTAAACTTCTCTCACCAAAAATTGTTTATGTCATTCTAGGGTTCTGAATTTTGTTGCGTCAGTGGAAAACCGTAACTGACGGGATGGAACCTACGACATTCAAAGCCAAGACAGACTAGATGTAACAAGCGCTGAGGTCAGGACCATGAAGTGAGAGGTGAGAGGGACAGGAGGACGGCTAATACCAAGATGTTCCTGTACGACTTTACTGGGTTGACTCTGATAGACAGTACTGTAAAAGTTTCCTGCTTCCTAAATATTTTTGACTGAGGAGTAAAATATTTAAAATAGGCCCGGCTATTTACTGGGCAAAAAACACAGAGCCTGTCACTTTTTTGTCGGCTGGATAGTGGACATTGACGATAATTAACAATTTTAATTCAGTTCCAAATTAATCAAAAACTAATATTTACCAATATCATTCCAAAATAACCTTGACGATTTGAAGGCGCCCCCAAAATACGGTATGTGTTCATATATGTGTTTTCGCATTACAGAAAATTTTTTTCTTTCATTCCGATAGGGCATCGACTAGAAGGCGAGCAGCCTCAAAACAGCATAATAATAATATACAATCCAAGTTCAAGAACTTCAAAACAGATGTTCGAACCAGGGTCAAACTCACCTTAGCCCAGATTGATACCAACTGCTGAGCTAACGACTTACGCCATCGGCAGTACGTGATGGTAGTTGTAGATGCGACAAAGGGAAGAGATGATCTCTCCCCCCCCCTCCCCCCACTCACACACTTCTTCCTTTCAACCCCATTCCATAGCTAGGGCTAAAACAATTTGGAACAGCAGCTATTGTTCCCCAGGCGTTTTACTGCGGGGTTCCCTAGGCTGGAATCGTTACTCCTTCATTGCTTGTAAAATTGTTTATGCCGCATTCAACACAATTTTGATCATTTTTGGAGGATGGATACTTTGCCCCTGTCTATCTGGGCCAAATAGGTTTAACCCTATCCGTACGCCCTGGAGTCATTTTGCACCACCGGGGTTGTATTCTTCACTTTTTTCTAGTACGAAGATCTCTTTGAAACTTTCAGTATTTCTCAAAAAATCATTTTGACAGACTGCTATGCAAAACGTACGGATCGGATTAACGATTAAATTTCTTCTTTGGAAAGTGGTGGCACAGAGTTCCCCCACGTCGTATGGATACCATGGATACGATAGTAAAAAACGACGTACGGATAGGATTAAGTGACATACAGCGTCCCCGAAGACTGACGGAGATATCCAATAAAAACACTTCTCAACATGAGAATTGAGCACATGTCATCTGCATGCAACTAACTGTGCCATGGTTTATGAGTTTGACACCAGCGTGGGCAAATTACTTCTGAGCACGTCTGTCTGTCTGCCACGGCATCACACTTAATCCGTCTTGGCCGCGACAGGAAGGATCGAGCCTTTTACAATCATTTAAAAAATCAAGTAACGCAAAATGATTTATAGCTGTGTCACATGTGTGATATTATCATCCGACCATGCACTTTTACTTTATCTTAAATATCTAAAGCATTATGTGGTTTGTGTGAGTGTACGATAAGTGTGTGTCGTGTGGGGGGGGGGCAGGAGTATACAGGGCAGTACTGCATAGCTTGTGCCTTATGGGAAATACGCTAGAGTCATAGGTCTTCCTGTGTAAAATGTTTTAAAGTACAAGATCACAACCTTTTTTGTTTTTCTGTTGGTTGGTTTGTTTTGTTTGATAATAAGAACGCACGGCATAGCGTGAATGGAAATGGAAACAGAACGGGGCTGGGGGTGGGGGGATAGCTATTGACGGAAAAGACGTTGAGGTCCCTGAAGTGCTCGAGACTGGGAAGGGTGGAAGTAGAAATTTCTCAATTGGCAAGCGTGTTTGCTCTATAAAACACGACTTTGTAATTTGGGAACCCTTGCAAACGAACAGATGGACATACTCAATGACATGTTGTGTATTCGTCCTTTGATGCACACACTTGCATATATACCAGCATATACGTAAACACACACACACACACACACACACACACACACACAAACACACGCACACACACACACACACACGCACATACATACATACATATTTACATACATACATACATACATACATACATACATACATACATACATACATACATAC
>NW_004798098.1:224422-225732 GCF_000002075.1 Aplysia californica | reverse complement strand
CACACACACACACACGGACATACACGCTGAAACACAAACACACACACGGATACACACTCACTAATACACTCACACATACACACACAAGTATACGCACATAAACATCTAGCAAACAAGCTTGTGAATCTTGTACCTCAAACAATATCTGATATTCCTATAACCTTTTCCTTTTCTTTGTCCCCAATTTTAAACGGTCACAAATCGCTCAGTTCAACATTTTCAGGTCTTACAAGTGGGGTGACCAAAGAATCGAATAGCCCAGTAATGAAGGCCACTACAAATAAAGGTTTGGATACGAGCATTTTCAAAAAGATATGTTAAGTATATTTTGCTTTAAGTGTGTCAAAAATATTCGGATTTACAGCATGCGCCTATAAAACTTTTTAAAAGTGGGCATTATTTCCAACGCCACGCTTTACCGTCATTACGTTACACGACGCCTGTGAACGAGTCTTTTCAAGACTCTTGTAGTGACGTTTAGAAAGTCTTGGGAGAAAATCAACAATTAAACACTAAAATGTGTGGTTTCGCTGTCTCAAAATCTTTTTTAGAAAACACAAAAATAAATAAAAATCATGTTTTGTAGTGATCCTGTGTGCGCATTCAAAAGGCTTTCATTAATATAGGTTTCAAATAAAGAAACATTTTTAAATACTTGATCAAGATGTATTGATATTTTTTGTTTGCTCGCTGTTGTTCAGAAGTGCTATGCAAAGTTACTTGCACATTAACAATAATTAATGAGCTAAATATTTTTTTTTTTTACGCAAACAGATGAAAGAGAGCAAGCTATAAGAACAAATTACGCCATATTTCCCTTGACATACTTCTCAGCGATGAGTTGGGCTTTGTCCCAGAGGTCAAAGTGCCCTAAAACAACAGAGGGTGACAGTAACATTATACTTTTGCTAAATAATGGTGCGTGGCGTGGCTTATGGCGAATTAAAGAGAATTAACCCTATCCGTACGCCCTGGAGTCATTTTGCACCCCCGAGGTTGTATTTTTCACTTTTTTTCTAGTACGAAGATCTCTTTAAAACTTTCAGTATTTCTCAAAAAATCATTTTGACAGACTGCTATGCAAAACGTACGGATCGGATTAACGATTAAATTTCCTCTTTGGAAAGTGGTGGCACAGAGTTCCCCCACGTCGTATGGATACCATGGATACGATAGTAAAAAACGACGTACGGATAGGGTTAAGTGACATACAGCGTCCCCGAAGACTGACGGAGATATCCAATAAAAACACTTCTCAACATGAGAATTGAGCACATGTCATCTGCATGCAACTAACTGTGCCATGGTTT
>NW_004798098.1:222311-223792 GCF_000002075.1 Aplysia californica | reverse complement strand
GGGGGGGGGTCCGAAATCTAAAACCTGCAGTTCTTTTCTTTTCTTTTTTATCGATAAGTGCCAACATTTTGCCAACTCGTTAGCGGCTAAGCCGCCTACACTAACATGAGTTGCCAGCAGAGTTCACCTTATCCCGGCAGGTAACCCTTTACGCTACGCATTATTATGTATGCAAATCAAGGCGTTGGCTTATCGTGGCCAACCGTAAACGAGGGGCGTGGTTATGCGGTCGCCTTATTTGGAATCAGCAGTAGCTGACTCTCAGAAACTAGGCTAGGTCTGGGACAGCCGATCGATACCTCTTCGCCATGTATGGAAGAGGGGGAAAGAGGGCTATCTATCCCCTTCCGAGCTCTTCTCCTCCTCCTCCTCGTTCTCACTGCCGCCGCAGGTTTATTGTTTTCCCAGCGTTTCTTCCCTTTTCTAAAGTTCCATGCTTTTTTTTACCTGCACGGTTTGCATGAAGGTCACTCATCCGTAAGTTCCAGAGTCGTGGCACAATATTTCCACCCACCTCGCCAGACGTCACAGGGGCTATTAATATAAATAAAACGCTCTCATCGTAAGAGACATCACTTAAAACCACCCGGCATCTGAGACGTCTGTCATTCCAACTCGCGCCCCTCCTTGTGTTGAGCTCGACGTCTACCTAACGCGACAGGGCCTTTTTCGTGTCTCATTCTCGGAGCTCACTCTAAAACTCTTGCTCTTCAGCGTTCTAAGAAAAACCACTTTTATCTTCTCCACGTAGTTCTGTTTAGGCGTTCTCCGAAATCTCATCATGTGTGACGACGATATCGCCGCTCTTGTCATCGACAATGGCTCCGGCATGTGCAAGGCAGGTTTTGCCGGGGACGACGCTCCCAGGGCCGTGTTCCCCTCCATCGTGGGCAGGCCACGTCATCAGGTAAGGAGGCTGAGATCGTGTATAGTACCGCCACAGAGACCACACCCTACCTGTTGGGACACCGTTCTGAGTCGCTTAGTATCCCAAATTGGCCTCCGACAATAATAATTATACCCTTGGCAAGCTGTGCAAATGTTCTTTTAGTAAAGAGGAAAAAAACCCAACTTTCATTCTTTTAATAATTTACTTACTATCTATATCTTCTCTTGCCTTATTCAACATTCAGAATTTGAATTTGAACAAGCTATTTCTTAGACGCACCAACCGATACAACAGACTAAGAGATTGATTTTTATATTTTTTTTAAAACATAAATTTAGGGCTCAGTGCATCTGAACAGTTGACCAACGATACGGTTTTTTTTTCCTCTCCAAAAATCAGTAACCTCTCACTCTGTCAGCAGTAGCTTGAGTTTCATGGATCTCTTTCGAGGAGGGGGGGGGTGTTTTTGTTTGGGGCGCGACCTTAGAGTGATTTCTGTCCGATATCATAGCGTTCTGCTTTTGTTTGCGATATAATTTGTCCTTCCAGAAATGATGAGAAAGTTGTACATGTATTCGTAAATCCATTCCAC
>NW_004798098.1:218811-220312 GCF_000002075.1 Aplysia californica | reverse complement strand
ACACTCTACTCGAATCTCCCTTTGGGCTGGGTCCTTTAGGAGATGGTCGTTCTACTCTGAGGCGGTCCCACGTCTTAAACAACCTAATAATGTTGAGAGAGCAACTGAAAGAGAGGGAGAGAGAGAGAGAGAGAGAGAGAGAGAGAGAGAGAGAGAGAGAGAGAGAGAGAGAGAGAGAAAGGAGCAGGGTGGGGGGTGCAGCGCAGCTTTAATCAGTCATTTGTCTAAGTTCTTTTAAAAATACATACTAGAGTCTATACATACTATTTGACGTGGCGTACACCCCACGCAAGAACTTTTCCTACTTTCCCAAGTGCATTCCCATATTTGGATAGGTATTTCGTACCAGCAAACACGAGGGAGAGCCTAAGATAGGCCTGTCCCCTGTGCCCTCTACACTTAGGTAAAAAAAACACTGCTTTGAACCACTCCACGAGAAACAAACTGGGTACTGGGTACATAGCTTTGGTATTGCGTGGTGGTCTTGTGGTGTGTGGGGGGTATCTCCTGGACAGTTGAGGGTTCTTATGGTGTGTTATATCATTCATTTTGTCTGTCATTCTACATCATGCCCCTATATTTCCTTTAGAAGGGATATGAAAGAAGGAGGGTAGTTGGGGAGCGCGGGGGGTGGATAGAAGATAGAAGGTAGGGTTGGATCTGCTCTGTGAGTGGTAACGCCCACAGGTTGACAAGATAGGGGAGTGTGCGATGAATGAAAGGATGATGAGGGACATAAATTATCTCGTGGTTGGTTGGAATGCCGCTGTTGACTCCCAGCTCTTGGGGTGCAGTATTTGCTGTGTATGAGTACGTCACGATCTTGAGGATAACGTTGATTATGTGGGTGGTTTCAGCTCATTGTGGGTCATCTGTTTAGGGCGATTATTAAAAAAAGAAGCAACTAATTCTCGTTATCCATGTAGATTATTCAACAGATTTTTAAAAAATCAGAAATTTTATTAGGGCTGACAATAACACGCACACTATGAAATGTGCAAAGTAGTGCTTCTGGTTTGTGTTTTAAAAGTGTCTCAACAAAAACTTTGGTCTGCTGCTGATCACATTTGTCCTCTTCGTCTTAAAGGGCTAGCAATGACTGTAATACGTGCAATAAAATATATGTATGTAATGAGTGGTGCAGGAGATTTACAACGCGTTTCGCAGTGACATCATGAAGCGAAGCAAACAATAAGGATGCGAGAATGAGGTTGGGTAGGGAGGGAATGTCACAGACAAACAGAGCACGTAGTCTTCAATGGTAATACCAATAATGATTATTTCCGCACAACACAGAAAGTCTCAGAACTCGTGCGCGTGTCGTGAGCAGGAACTCTAGAAAGATCCAGAGTCCTGTACTGTGCTGCGTGTGGAGTGTGATTTGTCGGCATGCTGTTGGCTGGGTTGGGGAGATAGGGGGGAAGGGGGGGGGGTAGAAGGAGAAATTAACTCAAAAAAGGAGAGGGATAGAGGGAGAAAAGGGTGGAAGCGAGGGTGGGGG
>NW_004798098.1:215828-217206 GCF_000002075.1 Aplysia californica | reverse complement strand
CCTCCCCCCCCTCCCCACTCCCTTTTCGACACCCTAGTTACTCTGCTTCGGTGACGTATTATACAAGTAAGGCATCTTCATAAAATAACATGGCCACTGACGCGTGCAACCGTCGCAAATATCGCTGTGTCGAGTACTAGAAGCTCCTTGTGCAAATTATGCTTGACGACAGGAGGAAATGATACGACGTGGAAATAAAATGCAACAGGCAGATAACAGCGGCCATGTCGGAGTACGCCTATGCTGCAGCTGCTGTTGCTGTTATTGCTGCTGCTGCTGCTGCTGCTGCTGCTTCAACTGCGCAGGATTATGCAGAAGCTGTAAAGGAGTACAAAATTAAGATACAAGTACAAAGGTATTTTTCTAGTCTGCCGTGCAGGGTGAAAGGAGACAGCAAGACAAAAGGGGGGGGGGATAATCGGTAGACAGAGAAATGGACAGACGAAAAGAAAATGAAGGTAGATGAGTGGAATACGATAAGACAGACAGACAGACAGACAGACAGACAGACAGACAGACAGACAGACAGACAGACAGGGAATATAGATCTATACAGACAAAAAAAACCCCCAGACAGGCAGATAATATGCACGAAGATGATCACATGGGCAGACAGATGGAAAGACAGATAGGCTGAGTAATATATCAGGCACAATGTCTTTCAAATCGAGAATGTAGCAAGTAAGGAAGTAAGATATTATTTATGAGAGGAAGACTGTTTCAGTGGAAGGAGCAAAGCCACCAAGTTGTTTGTGTAAATTATGGAAATGCACTGACGCGCCTTACACTTACACGTATCCTACTTACTTTGAGCTAGAGCTGGGCAATGAGTCGCTTTAGCAAAATCCGAATAATTATGTTAGTGCACCTCTTCGGCAAATAATATGATATGAACCGCTACAATGTGTCACTTATAATTATCCGATTACCCGGATAGATTATCCGGATTTTGCCCACCTCTACTTTGAGCAACGCAGGCTGTCGACACAGGATCAACTTCAGATGATCTACTTTTTTTTTCTTCTCTTCTCTTCCTCGCCTTCTCCCACCCCGCCCCTCCCTCGCCCATACCCCTGCCCAATTATTCCCAGAACAATTATGTGTGCAAAATAAAATGCATCTCGTGCACACTGATGTGATAATCAATTACTGTTTTTAGATGTAGTCACACAAATCTTTGTTTTGCTCCTCACGCTGTGGAACTGTTTCTGTTAGGGGGACATGGAGACCGAAAATACGGGAACTGCTCGCGGAAGTGAAATTTGAACGGGGTGCTGGGGAGGGGGAGGGGGGTTATAATGTTCTATAATATAATTTCTATGTCAGACTGATCATTATTTAGACAAAACTAACGGAAACTAAAGAAAGTAATTCCTTT
>NW_004798098.1:209029-213610 GCF_000002075.1 Aplysia californica | reverse complement strand
GAGGCAAGCAGAGGGGAAATGGGGTGGGGGGGGGGATTATGTATGCAACCGCTTCTTACGTGTAACAATTAAGTTAGGCAGCCTATCATAATTATTACAAGTTTTGGTTTGCTCATGACACGCTCCATAAATTAAATGTCACGTTGCAAAAACAAAAAACAAACAAAAAGAAAACACGTTTACACACTGCTTGTATGGGCTCACTCATCTTCATTCCTTGATAATACTTTAGAGATGACATTACTACAACCGAAATATATAGGGTTCTGAGTTCCTTGAAGATTACAGTGGGTAGTTGGCAGAGAATCTGGGATGGTTTTCTTCGTCTTCCCTATCAATCATCGATCGTTCATCTTTCTCCTCCTCCTTTTTTGTGCATGTTATTCTTCTGTAACACATCTGGTCCTCGGCACTCATGTAACTTAATTGAGTTAAATGTGCTGTAAAACTCTTACTGAAACTAAAAGAGGTCATAGGGGGCAAATGCACACTATATATAGCAACGTGCAGAGTGCACTAAACAGGTTGAAATAAACAACAGGGAATCAAGATGGAGAGATACTTCTTCAAAGGGTCCCTAACCAGCATTTTATGTTACTTAGCCTCTGTATTGAACCACTGAACATTCTTAAATATATGTGTATTTGCTTCCGTTAAAGTCATTATATTGATCGTTGACTTGCACGACTTAGGAAAGGTACGTGTATTTTGACTTTTTAAAGGAAAAAAGGAAAAAGGAAAAAGAGCAAGGCATGGTAAAACAAAATGAAATGAATCTCTTGGCAACAGCTGTGTTGTGTCTGTTGATCTTTGCTGGACAATGCAATTCATAATTACTTTTTAACACACTGTTTTATGTTTCCCCTTCTCTTCAGGGTGTGATGGTTGGTATGGGCCAGAAGGACAGCTATGTCGGAGACGAGGCTCAGTCCAAGAGAGGTATCCTCACTCTCAAATACCCTATTGAGCACGGTATTGTCACCAACTGGGACGACATGGAGAAGATCTGGCATCACACCTTCTACAATGAGCTGCGTGTTGCCCCTGAAGAGCACCCTGTCCTTCTTACAGAGGCTCCCCTCAACCCCAAAGCCAACAGAGAGAAGATGACACAGATTATGTTCGAAACCTTCAACTCACCAGCCATGTACGTGGCTATTCAGGCTGTCCTGTCCCTGTACGCTTCTGGTCGTACCACAGGTATTGTGTTGGACTCTGGTGATGGTGTCACCCACACTGTCCCCATCTACGAGGGTTATGCCCTTCCCCACGCCATCATGAGATTGGATCTCGCTGGCCGTGATCTCACCGACTACCTCATGAAGATCCTGACCGAGAGGGGTTACAGCTTCACCACCACTGCCGAAAGAGAAATCGTCCGTGACATCAAGGAGAAGCTGTGCTACGTCGCCCTTGACTTCGAGCAGGAGATGCAGACCGCTGCCTCATCCTCTTCCCTGGAGAAGAGCTATGAGCTTCCCGACGGCCAAGTCATCACAATTGGTAACGAGCGTTTCAGGTGTCCCGAGGCCATGTTCCAGCCATCCTTCCTGGGTATGGAATCTGCTGGTGTCCACGAGACCACTTACAACTCCATCATGAAGTGCGACGTGGACATCCGTAAGGACCTCTACGCCAACACTGTCCTCTCAGGAGGATCCACCATGTACCCTGGTATTGCTGACCGCATGCAGAAGGAGATCACAGCTCTCGCTCCTCCCACAATGAAGATCAAGATCATTGCCCCACCAGAGAGGAAATACTCCGTATGGATCGGTGGCTCCATCCTTGCCTCCCTGTCCACCTTCCAACAGATGTGGATCTCCAAGCAAGAGTACGATGAGTCCGGCCCGGCCATTGTGCACAGAAAATGTTTCTAGTTTATATTCTGCAAGGAGCAGTCTGTCCCATGTTTTAGAGCATAGGGCAAACTATTTTAACTATGCGCTATATTTCCTTAGCTATGTCCACTTTTACGAACATGTTGTCCATTTCTGGTCTATATTTTACCTGGAGATATCTTCGAACAATTAATTATTGCTGGACATCTTTTCCTCTGGCATCAACGACAGACGGACAACGTAGCAATGTATTGGCTGGCCGACAAGTTACTCATCAGATGAAAAATGTTTATCATTAGTAAAGGGCCCCAGCAAACATTCATAGTAAGCCAATCACTACACATGCAAGTGAAATGAAACATCTAGAAGAAACGTTCTCCTTTGATGTCGGGCTTTTCGGCCCCTGTACAGGACGCTGTATTTGTGAATTCAACATTGACTGCCATCTACTTTACTGCCTGGGGAGTGCTACGAACTTCTACTTTTTGTTTTGCTTTGTTGAAAGCTGCTGTGTTCTACCTATTAAAAAAACCCTTTCTGATCGTGATGTTTTGAAAATCTCCTTTAGATGACGTTCAGATATTTTAAAAATATCTGTCTTTTTCCCCAAATCCTAAAATCTTGGTCATAGTGGCCTAAATGAAACCTCGATATACATCATGAGACCGAAACCAATTTTTTTTTAACTTTGACTTTGTTTTGTTTTGTTTTTACTTTCTTATCTTTATATGTGAAAGATAAAATAACATTTTATGTTGTAATTCTACTTAACTTCATAGCGACCATTTTCTGACTCACATCGGACCTAATGTAGAGTTCAGAAGGGTCTGGAAATGTCTTCGCATAAACATGATTGCAACTATTCGCACAAAAACTGAGCATAGTAAGTTATGTAGAACAACTGATTTCATATAAGACATTCCAGACAGGAACTGAGTATACAAAGAAAGTTATTCGTGGTCACAAAAATGCAAAATGAAGGCTTGCTTGTTTGTTTATCATTTTGTATACTTTAGAGAAATTGCTTTCTTTTAAAATTAGCTTTTCCCCAACCCCCCCCCCCCAGGAAAATAGAAGATTTCAAATACTCATACCTCTTGACAAACGTTTGATTGGTGTTTCTGTGTTTAGCTCTGTTCTGTATGAATGGTACCTATAGTGCTAAGTCAGTGGTCACCCGAGTGTGAATGTGAGTTTTCAGAGCCTGAATCTCTGTGTTCTGTTTAGAATAGTCTCTTCACGACTCTTCAGTGCTTTAAGTAGAGCTCACTTTTTTCGTCTTGATTCTTTCTTATGATTCTTTTTCGTTTGCTTGTCTTTGTTTTGTTTTGGGTTTTGATTGTTTTAGCTTTTTTATTTTACTTGTTTTTGTTATTTTTGTTGTTTTATTTATTTTGTTATGTGTTTGTTTAGCGCTGATGCTAGTCTGATTCATTCCATTCGATGGTCATTATTATTAATTAACGTTTCTATGATAGCCTAATAAGAAGAAGAACGATAATGATAGTAGTAATGATATATATATACCAATGTAATGGGGACAAAAACATTGTGTGTTATTGGGGATTTGAAAGCAATAGTTCAAACAGTTTAATGCGAATCGGTTGCTGTGGAAATGGTGGCAATATTGGATTTTGTATACCTTTTTCAATCCCATTTTATTCCCTTATTTATAAACTGATTCACTTCTAATTTGGCAGACCAACAGTACATATATAGCTCTTACATTTGGCTTGTTGAATATTTTATATATTCTTTCGTTTCTATTTTTTGACACTTGCAATTGGATTGTTGCAAAAAAAAGTGGAAAAAATGGAAATTTCATGTTTTCTAAGCCCATAAAAAACTGTTATATTAATCAAACCTTCAACAAGCTAAAATTTAGAACTACGTGTTGTTGGTATCTTGTGAAAGTTACATTGAAATAGAACAAGAAACAGAGCAGAGAAATGGGATAATGTATGAAAAAATAGAATTGTGAGAAAACAGCCGATAAAGGTAAGAAAAGGCTGGAAAACCTGTGTTTTTGCAGAAAAACCTGATAAAAAAGACAGCTTTAGGGTGCAAGGCTTACATACGTTACTGGTTATTGTTCAGGAAATGTTAAGGTACTATAAAATGTAATAACCCCTATCTGCATAATTTAACCCCAAAATACGATTTCTAGGTGCCCCACCAGCCCTTAAGGCAGGTGTGCAGTTTTTTGGGTTATAATTTAGTATAATTGTTACCTTCTCCATTCTTCCCTCCCACACAGCCCCCTTTAGAGAGAAAGAGAGAGAGAGAGAGAGAGAGAGAGAAAGAGAAAGAGAGAGAGAGTAGGGTGTGTGTTGGGGGGAGGGTCGTTCTCCTCTGCAGACTCGAGTCCCTCCGGATGTGAGTACATGTATATGTATATGAACCAACTATATATAAACAGTACAAGTCAGGGGTAAGAGCGAAGGTTCACAGACTCCTCCCATAAGACCATTCTGCGTCAAGTGTGGCGTGGTAGTAGGTGTCATGCCAGGACTCGCGTCACGAAGAACACAATGGAGGCTTGATGGGCTTAAAGACGTGTGTACGTTATTCCACTTTACCGCTCTGTTTGTTGGAGAAAGATTGGCCTCTGTGGTTGAGGTTTGGGACTTTTTGGACTTTCTGGACTAGGGACTGGGCGTAGCGACGTTAGATAAGTGAGAGTAACATGATGGAGTATGGTTCGGATTGCCGGATGACCCTCCTCCCACCCCCACCCCCT
>NW_004798098.1:205639-206915 GCF_000002075.1 Aplysia californica | reverse complement strand
AAAAACTAATATACCCCCAACAAATCAATACCTTTTTTCTTTTATAACATAGCAACATAACCTTTAAAACACTGATATCTCAACCCCCTCCAACCCTCCACCGAAAAAAAACCCTAGCTGCCAGTGGAACTACCGACAGCACTATTGTCACTTCCTGTTGACAATGGATGGACCGACCTCGTCGTACTCCTGCTTGCTGACCCACTTGTCCTTGAAGCTCGGTAGATTAGCCAGGATAGAGCCACCGAGCCACGCTGAGTATTTCCGGTCCTCTGGCGCTATGACCTTCACCTTCATCTCGGCAGGAGCTAGCGTGACGATCTCTGCCCTCAGTCGATCATGAAGGCCCTTGTAGAGGGTGGCGCCGCCTGCTAAAACTATATTGTTGTACAAGCTTTTCCACGTCTCCTCCTTACACCGCGAGATGGCGTTGTGAACCATTTGACTAAGGCCCTCAGTGACATAGCCAAGGAGTGACGGGTCGAACATAAGTTCAATGCACCTACAGCGCTCATCTGAGAGGTTCATAACGCTTCCGTCACTCAACGTGTAGCTTTTATGTAGCGTGGAAAATTCGGCTGCAGAATGAAGCTCTTGATTCAAGTCCAAAGCCACGTAGCATAACTTCTCTTTTATGTCATCAGCGACCAGCCTATCCGCCTCGGTGGTGAAACTGTAGCCGCGGTTGTTGAGCAAGCTCATGAGGTAGTCGGTGACGTCACGACCTGCCACCTCAGTCCTCGTAATGGCGTCAGTGATGACGCTGCCATCCACAATGGGAACTGCGTGCGTCACACTGCGACCAGACTTCAACACGGTTCCGGTGGTACGACCATCGGCGAACAGGGACAGGACAGCTGAGTTGGCCACGTATAAGGCGGGAATGTTAAAGGTTTCAAACATGATCTGCGCCATCTTCTCTCCGTCGGCTTTGGGGTTGAGCGGAGATTCTGTGAGAAGAAGAGGGTGTTCGTCCGGGGAAATACTGAGCTCTTTGTCGAAGATGTGATGCCAAATCGTCTCCATGTCGTCCCAGTTAACA
Organism: Aplysia californica; assembly: GCF_000002075.1. Taxonomy (NCBI): domain Eukaryota; kingdom Metazoa; phylum Mollusca; class Gastropoda; order Aplysiida; family Aplysiidae; genus Aplysia; species Aplysia californica. The sequence goes on along the minus strand of NW_004798098.1, from coordinate 205,873 downwards.
ATATGACCTTGATCAATGGGAGAGCTAAGGGCGAGGATTCCTCTCTTAGACAGGGCCTCCTTGCCAACAAAGTTGCCTTGGTTCTTAAAGACTTTAAGCCCCTGGGGACAGACACGGGAGAATATGCAATCATACAGGAGAGCACTGGCACTTTTCAAGACGTTTCTTTTTATTTTCTTTTTGCCCCATTGTGCGAACTGCATTCCGCCTCTCTCTCTCTCTCTCTCTCTCTCT
>NW_004798098.1:202595-204833 GCF_000002075.1 Aplysia californica | reverse complement strand
CAACTCCAATCCTTCTAAAACGGTGGAACAACATAATATCAGAAAACATATGCTTACTGTAAGTGAGAGTGTGACTTCCCAGCCTTTTTAAAACATCTTTTCCCCTTCACTTTACCTTTAAGCCAGGAAGGTGCTCCGTCTTCGAAACCCTTTTTTTGTGCCTAATAAAGATTGAGTGGTTTGGGGGGGGTGGTGAATCTTTTCCAAAGCGCAAATAAATAACAATCAAAGAAATAAAAAGATCATTACCTTGCGCCTGGGCCTCCCGACGACTGTGCGGCATATGACCTTGGGGGTGCTGTCCCCCGCCAGACCCGCCTTCGTGGTATCGGAGCCATTGTCCAAGACTACCTTGATGGGATCGCCAGCAGAGGCCTCAGGGGAGAGCTCAGAAGAGGATACTGAGGAAAAAAATTACAGGTTACCAGTTTGAGAGAATACTGAGAAAACAATTACAGGTGACCAGTTTGAGAGGATACTGAGAAATAAATACAGGTGGTCAGTTTGAGAGGATACTGAGAAATAAATACAGGTTGTCAGTTTGAGAGGGTAATGAAGGAAAAAAATTACAGGTGATCAGTTTGAGATGATAATGAGGGAAAAATACAAGTGGTCAGTTAGAGAGGATACTGAGAAATAAATACTGGTGGCCAGTTGGAGAGGATACTGAGGAAAAAATACAGTGTTTTGGTGATCTGTTTGAGTTTTGAATCTAAGGATTGGTTTCGCACCATCACTATCACCATCCTCCCCACCATCGCTACCTCCAGCACTACCGCCACTACTACTACCACTGCTACTACTACTAGCGCCAACACCATTACCATCTCCATCACTGCCACCACCACTACCACCACCATCACTACCACCACCCTTCCTTTCTGGCGCGATGCCAGTTATCAAAAAGATCGACTTCTCACTAGTAAGAGGTGCAAATCTTGAACATCTGAACATTAACCTTCACTTTAAGATCAGTGCTTGCGGCCACACGTATCTTATTAATTTTGAATTGCCGCCTGTGTGCTCTTTCCTCTTTTTTTCCACATTCGCATTACTTGTATCGTTATATGGTACTTTGTATACACTGTCCCATTTATGTCTGGTAGGGCATTATATTAACATTTATACAACGGCAAAGACTGCACTTGACTGTTCTGGCATTTTCTACATGGTACAGACGCTCTACTTTCGGTTCCACTCCACGTCCAAATATGCTTTAAAACTAGAGTCAATGAGTGGATCATTCTGGGAAAAGACACGAGATCAATGCTTTATGGCAGAAAGCAGGATTTTTTAACTCCGTCACCAGCATATTTATATTTATGTTAGGAAAGACTTGCGGAAATTCAGATCTAATACACAAGTAACAAGAATAGAAATCTTTTTGGAAGAAGTAAAGCAGATTATCTGGTCTTCATTTCCTTTCCCAAAACCAAGGGGAAATTAGAAGCCGCAAGTGCTTTGTAATGAAATGTTTGCCTCGCAAAGGAGTTGTACGCCCATCGCATGAGTAGAGTCGGGCCGGTTTTGAGAGGAAATATCTCTCCAGAAAGCCCAATACCGCTCTTGGAAACATTGAGGATACATCATTCATTGTCCAAGTAGTATCTATGAAAACACTCAAGCACTTGAGCCCATTTTCTGTTTAACAATGGCGTGTTTAATAGAATCAACAATAACACGCATTTTACGTTTATCTAGTCCTTTGTTCACTGAACCTTCCAGTTGTTCATGGTCCCTCGCCTTATCGGAGGAGAACAGTAGATGTCAAAGTTTATTTCACTGAATTTTGTTCGAGACGTGTCCTTTGGTCTGCCACGACATGATCATGATGACCCGTGACTGAACGGGCAAGTGGCGTCCCCACTTGAGAAACGGGATTTAACAAATAGCATGGTACATTGTTGTTGCTCAAGCTAGTTTCCGTGTTTAGGACAGTCCAAATTCTAAAAACAAAACGGTTTTTAGTATGCGTTTCCTTCTTGGCCATGAGGTAAGTGGCTCGTTTTGTCCTCACCACAAGAAAAACAGGACAGGGCCGTTGACAATAGAAAACAGTGTCTACAAAGATACATGTATCTGCAAGCTGTTATTGCTATTTTTTTCATGTTTTAACCAATTAAAAATTCGGACACGTCATTCGGTCGTTTGCGCAAAGCCATGCACGCCAATATATTTTAGGGAAAATCATGTCATAATCAAAGATAAAATAACAAAACATAAGGACAACTCTACCCC
>NW_004798098.1:198940-200232 GCF_000002075.1 Aplysia californica | reverse complement strand
TCTCTCTCTCTCTCACTCTCTCTCTCTTTGATAAGCGGATGTGGTGGTGCTGATATTCTGAGACGTACCATACTTTATATCTGTTGTTTGCTGGAAATTTCAGCTTATCAATATCGCGAGACAGTGGTAGCCTGACAGTAAACAATGTGCAAAGTTTAACCCGACAACACAGTTTCAAGGGGTTGAGGATCCTTGAAAGCTTGAAAACTCCCCAAACAAGGCACCAGTAACACAGATTCCAACCTGGGTCACCCGCATCATTGCTCCTTAAGTTACGAAACTTACATTGTAGTTTCTACTTGTGCCCACTTTTAAGGTTTGGTAGAGAAAAAACAAAAAATGCCAACAACACAAAACATCTGTTAGTGAAATCTGTGATGTTAGTACACAGACGCCTTGACCTTTCAGTTTTACATCGCTTTAATCATGCTTGAGTATGATAGATCTCTCTTCAGCATGTTTGTCAGTGGACTTATTACTTTACAATGTTAATTAATCTTTTGAATTAAATGAGGGCTTCTGTGGTGATAAAACTTTTCTAGCGCTTTGTTTAATTAAGCAAGTCCAGCTCAGAGTTGTTGGTTGTGATGCTTTTTATTGTTGCACTTTTTCATTCTGAAGCGGATTTCTTCTTGATGTAGAGTCTTGAAGAAAAAAGGATAACGGCTTCAAGTGCATGTTGATTACTTGAGCATCTCGGTTAAGTGTCATGTTATTGTCATTTGTGAGCACAGCTAGGGACCATGTGCACTCGCACTGTACTGAACTTTGCTCGAAAGACGTAGAAAGAACAACAAGATATATACAGTTCGGAAAAAAAAAATGCGCAGCAAACGATGATGTTGCAGGCAGATTTTGTTGACATGATTATTTTAAGAATATAAAATGAAGGTATGTTGCTGCTGTTTAGGGGTGGGATTATGTTTTTTATTTATTGCTTTTTCAGGGTTGTTGTTTTTTTCTGTTTTCCCCCAGCAAGACAGGGGAGAGGTAAAAACGCCTCTGTTGTATTATCTCTAGCTTTGGTTGTTTTATTGTTTGTTTGTGCATATTTGTTTAATTGTACCGGTGGACAAAGTGGACAACTTTCCAAAGACCAGTTTGTGGGCTGCAGAGTGGTCAACGAATGTGAACTCACAGAATCTGGGAAGCACGAAGATTTCAAGCATTCTCAAGGCTGCTACCCTAGAATTACAAAGTTCTATCTGCTCAAATCTGAAAAATAGAAACATCTCAATGAACACCAAAATAAAAGTCCTGAAATTCTATGTTTGGTCAACCCTTCTATATGG
>NW_004798098.1:195478-198572 GCF_000002075.1 Aplysia californica | reverse complement strand
CAATCAATAAATAAATAAATAAATAAATCCAAACAAAAATAAAAACAACAAAAAACAAAAAACAACAACTAACAAACCAGCTAAACAACAACAACAAAAGCTTTTTGCAACAACAAATCCCAAAGAACAACAGCAACGAAACAGACCAGCAAAAACAATAGGGAATTGTTGAGAAGTACAGATAATACATTATATCAGAGACACCCATCAACCACCCTCAGCTGTGCTTACAATAAACAGGATGTTGCGACTTGTACGAAAAGGGTCCTCAGCCAACCAAACGTTTCACGAGGAGGACAAACAACGTATACATACTAGGGGAATTTGATTTCCTTCCTGCTAGGGTCAGTTATTTTCCAAATCTGCATATCAGGAGGATTATATCACAGTCAAGCTTACCATATAAGGTATAAGACAGTGCAGGCGGAAGGAAAAAGGGCTGACTGTTGCGTGAGGGATTTCGGGGGAAATATAATCAGTCGTGACGGACTAAGGATTAAAATTAAAACCTCTGTATTCATGCCCCTGGGACTTTTCTCTAGTCGATAATGTGCGCACCGTGTATAGGAATATTGTTTGTTTGTATGTTTGTTTGTATTGTTTTGTTGCTGTTTTGTTTCTTCGGGCTACGATGTATGCACGACAGAGTTGTGCTCTATATTGGAGCTGGGAGTGAAAGGTCTACCCCTACAAGGGCAACAAAATGCCCGCAAAAAGGACTTAACCTCAACTTCGAATAAGTCTCTCTCTCTCTCTCTCTCTCTCTCTCTCTCTCTCTCTCTCTCTCTCTCTCTCTCTCTCTCTCTCTCTCTCTCTCTCTCTCTTTGTTGTTTTTTTCCTTTTTTTTCTTTCTTCATCTATCTCCCATACCTTTCACCATAAATTCTATTCCCATACACAAAATTCAGTCTACAAAAGACGAGTGACAGGTTTTTCTCTTCCTTGTCGGGTAGAAAGTTGTCACAGAATTCTGTCACTGTGAATCGTCAAAATAAAGGGCACATTTGAACCTTCCTATAGAAATGCCTCTGTTACGTCAGTAAATATGATAATGGAAGTAAATATTAGTATGCGCAGTCATTCAGATTATTATTCAGACCTACGTTCTACCGCTGACTGTATCTGTGGAGTGGGCGTGGCCAAGCTAACTGATTATTCTGGTCAAGTTGAGTTCAAGTGACGTGCACTCGTCTTATGCGACACAGCAAGGCCTTCTCCTTGCATTAAACTATAAAGGCTCTTTCTGTTGGCGAACCTAGACCATTAATACACATTATATTACACCTGTGCATGTATACGTCAGCTTATATACATAGGCTTAGTATAATTTGTGCTCGCTTGTTGTTTTTTCTATCTATCTCTCTATCTCTCTCTCTCTCTCTCTCTATCTATCTATCTATCTACCTATCTATCTATCTATCTATCTAGCTATCTATCTATCTATATATATATCTGTCTATCTAACTATCTATCTATCTATCAACCAGGTTTCGCGTCTGTCTGCAGTCTGACCGTAAACTAAAAGGTCCACACAACGTACATTTCTATCTGAACACTTACCTTGATGTTCCATGTTTTACCAAAGTACGTCAGGGCTTTGTGTGGAGCCAATCAATAACAGGTTTGGAGTAACATGGGTAGAGTGCTTCTACTTAGGGTTTGTGGCCAGGGCACTGGTCATGCAAGTTCTGATTATCGATCCAATGCACTTATGTAACAATACCAAGTGTACCCTGTCACCTTACACTTGAAATCTTTAAAATAGATATATAGTAAATGAATTACATTTTGTTAATCCCCGAAGGGGTAATTTTGTTTGCAATGACGAACATACATACATAAAAACACATTCAAACACACAAATAGACGTACAAAAAATTTCAAACACACAATAGTAAAGAACAAATTGAACTAAGATTCAAACCTGGCTTTGCAGCCTAGCGTGACACCAACTTAACTCAAGGTGTACCCATACTTCCGAGCATGTTATTTACTGTTCTATTGATATTTTCCTCTCGTCTTTTTAAATGCATTTCATATAATAATAATTATAACTTTAAAAATTTCTTCTAATGCTTATGTTTCACCTTCGTGTCAGTCGTTATTTGGTCGCTTTTAAGCACAAGGGAGCTATCCCGAAAAATGCTGTTTTGACTTGAGAAAATCGAAGGTAAAGTTTTTGCCCCTTGTTCAGTTTCTTTAAAAGACAAGGAGAGTTTTCTCTATAGCCAAACATATATACACACCAATGAAACCAAACTTCTCCTAAAGGTAGGGCAATGATTCATTTGGTGTAAGTCAAGATTTCTGGAAATCGCCAAAATCTGGGTTTGCCCGCTTGCCATTAAAAGCGACCATTTGTCTAAATTGTCTGTTTTGTTTCGGTAAAAGACGATTTTGTCGTTGTTTTACTTTTTCGTACAATTCAATTTATTTTATGTACGTCAATATACTTTAGACCCTACTTTCGTTTCTTCTTATTCGTAATGTGTCTTGTATTTGTAAAAGAACAGATGGAGGGGAGTGGGGTGAAGTTGTTTTTGTTGGAGTATTTTTTTCTGTTCGTTATTTATGGGAAAAGAGGGGGGGGGGCATTATACCACACAGAAAAAATGCTATTCTAAATGTCAATGACATTTCTTCTTCTGAAGACAACTCGAAACCACCCATGAGCGCCAAGTCTTGCCTCCTGTGTCTGTGATAAAAGCACCACATAATCCAGCTATGCAGACAACCAAGGCCGGTAGACTTTCTAAATAAGCGTGCCAAACGGGGCAAACAGGCACACCTTTTGAGGTAGCCTTTTTGGCAACAATAAAATAAAATGTGCGAAGGTGCAAGGGAGTGCACGCCCGGTGTGCAGTGAGAATAAATGCCAAAATAGGAAACGCTTTTGGCCGTAAACATGCTTACTTGGGCGAGGCGAGGAGATTGGTGGAGGAGGGTGGGGTTGTGGGGGGTCAGCGAGCCATTAAGATCATTACGGGATCTAGTTTCTGAAATGTGAGAGGGGTGTTCACCTTAAAAGAAGATAGCAATATGATCTCTCTCTCTCTCTCTCTCTCTCTCTCTCTCTCTCTCTCTCTCTCTCTCT
>NW_004798098.1:191310-192548 GCF_000002075.1 Aplysia californica | reverse complement strand
GTAGAGAAGGGAGAGAGGAGGGCTTAACGTCTTGTCACCTAGGAATGCTCGCGGAAATGATGACACAGGTAAGACCATCGTAATGTTGCGTTTGGCTGAGAGCGGCCGGGCGTGGGGGTGTTGGGTGCCGAGGAGTGGTGACGGTGACTGTGCCGGTGGCGATCATTTAAACATTTTTTTCTTTATTAAAACTACACTTTACTTTACATCTACCTCAACTTCTATCATCAGGAGCATGGGAGTGCCGACTTGTATTGTCGTACTCAGCAATCTGTAATGACGTGTAGGACGTCAAGGTGTCATTTCCTGAAACACCTTTGTGATCGTTTTTAATTCGCCCCCGCCTAAATCATTTAGCCTAAGACAGTGCTTGCCAGCCTGGGCGTCTTCGCCCATAACTGCATAAGTGGACGTTTTGGTAATTTATTTTGGTGGGCGGTGGAGATCACCTGACCTAGGCTGTGACAGATGTTATTTCAATATGCCCCGCTTGGAAATGCATGTTGGTGGGTGGTACATGTACGAACCTGTTTAGCCTCTTGAAGGTGGCAACAGTGGGCGCTGCCTAATCAAAATAAAGTTGACAAGTACTGATTACGGAGGTGGGGTATTTCAACCCTGCTTGATAGCATCCTATTAAACCCCCCTCCCCCAAAAAAAAGAGCAAAAAGAAAAAACGAAACAACGATGGAATTACTTGCTTTTGAAAAAATAGACTTCGCACACTTCGCTTTTGTGTGCAAGGTCAATTAATAGCCAATACAACACATACACTGGTGATCAAACACTTTAGTAAGATACTAAGATGGTGTGTGATGTTTTGTTTCTTTTTCAGCTATAATATCTTGTTCCGTGTTATGATAGTTTTGTCGATTCCCAAAATAGCACCATTGTTGTTAGGTGGGGTTTTTTTTACAGTTGAAAAAGTAGACATGCATGATCTGTAGGCTGATGCTAGAAATACGGATGCAGATGCAGTTATAGGTGATGCCATGGGGACTAATGTCTGAAACCTGCCCAGCTCCTCTGTGGAAGAGTTTTTGTCTTTGTATTGAGTATTCACATGGGCTTCCTAAATTTGAGCCCAAATTTTCTTGCTTCATGGTTTATGAAAGTGGGCTGGAAAGTATGCTATTTTAGACATGTGTATATTATACAAGTATTTATTAGAAGTTGTGTTTGTGTGTGTGTGTGTGTGTGTGTGTGTGTGTGTGTGTGTGTGTGTGTGTGTGTGTGTG
>NW_004798098.1:189929-190938 GCF_000002075.1 Aplysia californica | reverse complement strand
CCCCCCCCCATAATCATTAAAACTAGAGATCCAATTACATTTCGCCAAATTGGCTTCGGCTAAGTTAAGAAAAAGTCTATACCCACATATCATTAAAGATTCTTTGCCATCTCGAGAGCGTTGAAAAAGAGCGCTGAATACGCCGAACAAAGGATAACTTAATGGTTAATGAACACGTACACGATGCTATTCTGTTGTTGAACCTTACGCCGAGTCTGTTGACCTCTGACACAGCCACCTCATGACGTCATCGTGTCGGCATCTGTCGGGCTGCAGACACAGACATGTTAATTTTCAAACTGAGAACTCAGAGATCGTTAGTAAAATATTTCGCTCCTAGTTCAAACAACCAAATAAAGACTAAATGAACTACAAATGAGAAATCGGTATGCTTACTCGAACTGAGACCTTAGAACCTATTCTGTGATTACGTTACAATATTAGATCTATTGCGGATTTTAGTTCGAAGTTTAGCTAACATTATTATTGAAAGTTTTAGTTTGAAGGTTTGGGTTTTTGATTAACACAGTTTTGTACTGCGTTTTTTTTTCAGTCAATAAAGGACAGTAAAAAGATTGGTTTTGCTATTCCCGACATGGACTCTAAACACAAAACAGAATAAGACAATACAAAACAAAACAAAACAAAGAAACAAAGAAACACCCCCCTCCCCTTTCCATAAAGACTGCCATCATCATCAATGCAACAGCTTTCGGTTTCTGGTCTCGTGAGGCTGGGTTCCAAGCCAGGAAAACATCATTGGCAACGTTGATATCGCTTCGACACCTGGGGGTATCTGGGAGGTGGCCATTGAATTATCAGTTCAGGGTTGGCTGCAGTTTCCTGCACAGAACCGTATCAAGAACCGATCCCACGCCCGTCATCCCTGAGTTCGGCGACTAAACTGAAAATGAAGGAAGCCTCGACGGCGGGCTGAGAAAGATAAAAACAACGGCGTTTTAAAGGGACAGCTCTGAGGTAGACATACGATGCTTTAAGAGGTAGGCAT
>NW_004798098.1:184487-186007 GCF_000002075.1 Aplysia californica | reverse complement strand
TATTGCACCATCGAGTCTCATCCGGAACCGCACAGTATGCTTTTACCTAAGATTGATTAATTAACGATTGTCTCTCTTTACCTCCCCCCCCCCCCTCCTCCTGCCACTTTGGTACGGGGAGGGGATGAGGTCATTTGAATACCAGACAGAACATGCAAAATATCAAGTCGAATACCACATACACATCTCTACACTAATGTTCTTGTTAAGTTTAGACTACTTTACCCAACCCTTCTTTTCTTCTATTCCTATTTTTGGCTTACCAATATGGCCAGGATTTTGTTTTCAAAATTAATAAGCAGAGGAGTCCTTAAACCTAACACGTTTAATCCGAAAACAGAGGTAAACTGAATAAGAAAAAAATCCTTTATATTTCAGCAACTTCTCTAAACCTGGCTAAACTGAAGAACACATCCAGCGACCTCGCAAATTTAGTAATAAGCGCAACTCCATTGTATTTGCTAGGTCTCGGTTAAGAAAAAAAAGCGGACAGATTGTCCAGACTACATCTAGCCTACCACTGATTCTCCAGCTGGCGAGGGTATGTCAGAGACAGGTGTCAGATTTAGAATCTTCCTGTCGTCAGGCCGGGAAGTCGGGGAAGTTTCGATTTTCGGCACTCTGTTCGCTCACGCCGACCCAGTGGCAGTTTTTCATTCAGGGGAAAGGTTGGGAATGGGGTTTATGGGTAGATCAGATACAGTTTATCAGAGTCGAGCACAGTGGAGTCGAGCCACAACGGCATGACGTCACTCAGCGGTACCGCATTATAAAGTACATGTACATGTACTGGTAACTTTGAAAAGACTGGCATTCCGATTTTTGATGATTAATATTGTGATAAATTATGTCCTACCTTAAGCGGTAGCTGGAGGGTCGTGCCATTGGTGGTCCTGCTTCCTAATCTATGACCCTTTGTCTCTTATGTTTGACTTTTCTTCTTCCAGCGCTAAATGACTGTCGTTGTGCCAATTTTGTTTCTCTTTAATTCGAACACTCCATGGTTTTATTTGTTTGCTTGTTTGTTTGTTTGTTTGGTTGGTTGGTTGGTTTTCATTTTTTGTTTTGTTTCCAGGTTCCCATACCTATATTTCGGATGAAAATACCAAATTATTTGTCACAAGCTGTACTTTCTTAGGGTCAAAGTTACAGAGTGCGTAACAGGCTATGGAAAACTTTTACAAGTTAAATATCTACTTACGGGAACCGATAACTAGACATACGTAGCAACCTTGCTGCTGCTACTAGAAATACTAAGACTTGAAATAGAGGTGACAAAGACACAACGAAAAGTGCACGTCTGTCTTGTCCGCCTGAGAGTCCTTTTGACACATTTAAAGCAACAAGCCCGTTTCTGTGACGCGTCAAAAGGCAGTCAATAAATAAGTAAAAGTAGTGGATACAATTTTAAATTATTTCTAAAAATGAATGTATATCTTTATACAATGTTACTACCTGTAATATATAATAATAATATGTTAGATAGATAGTCAGATATGTATTTGCATGTGCGCGCGTTT
>NW_004798098.1:178022-180414 GCF_000002075.1 Aplysia californica | reverse complement strand
ACACACACACACACACACACACACACACACACACACACAAACATACATACATACATACGTACACACACACACACACGTAAACACAAAAACCGAGAGAAGGACAGACAGACAGACAGACAACATCAACTAAATTATACGCTCTCTGTCGCTTCCGACAGATGTAAAGTAACCACAGGAAGTAAAACCTATCGTCGATTTATTTTGAAGTAGCTTACATACACAAAATCCAGCTCCTGACTTACATCCTCTTCCGGGCCTTCTCTCAATCTGCGCATTACACACCACCAGATAGGCCCCCTAATGCCCCCTATCAGTTGATCCCTGAACTCAAATTTACAGTAGTAGATCTACGTACATCATTTTCAGCGTCGAAATATTATGCGATGTGCTATTCAGTCACCTGGAACTTACGGGTGAGACTGGGAGAGATAACAACAATATCGTATTGTAATACAACGTACATCCAGCCGACTTACGTCCACCGCAGACCCCAACTGTCGTATATTATGATTATTATGCACATTACAATACTTCTACGTGGCTGTTGAGCTGGAGATAATAATACATACTGTGGCATCGTGGTGAAATCAGGCGCTCGACAAAATGGTATACTCAAAGTAATCTGTTTTTTTAATACGTTGGGCAATTTTTGACCATTTTTTTCTGATTCCGCACCTTTGATTATGTTTGAGTGTTACTGAAAAACGTTGATCAATAGCACAAAAATTGTTAATTTGCAGTTTCCAAAGACACACACGCTTTGGAAATCACCAAACTTTGACGGTCAATTTCTCGTTAATTGTACCAAGGTAAAGCCCACCCCCTTCAATCGCAAACATCTCGACTCCTCCTGTTCAAGATAGATGAACACTTCTCTAATCAAAGTCAAGGGAAATAATCATGCTTTCAGATTACACCTAAAGTCCAATAAGCTAAAAAAAAATTTGACGAGCGCCCGATTCCACCGCGTCGTGACACTAATGCTGTACATCACATGGGGTGGGTCCGTCCTACAAGTGGTATAAAGTCAAGTACCCTCAGCTATCACGACTGTGACGTACGTATCACGGCGGAGGAAGCCTCAAGTGGTGGGGGCTGGAGACAAACAACAACAAGCACTCTCCAGGATTCTCTACGCCATAAGTGTCGTGAAGATCGCGGATGTTTCACCGGACACACGTCATGGTGACAATGCTTACCAAGCACAAAATTGTGCTTCATGAATAATCACGAACTGAGGAATCCAGTGTCATTTCAACTAAGTAAAACGTGTATGGGTTTAACGTTCCTATCAACACGAATAGGTTATTTAAGAGGTGGGACCTGCCTTTTTAAACGTCCGTCTCCAATAGGACCGATAGGTAAATGATTTGAGAGCCTTGGAAAGTCCACAAAAGGACCCGAGTTCAAGATCACCCAATCTTGGATTCGAACCAGGGACAATCGCTCCATCAAGCATCATACCAACTGAGCTTCCGGGGTGCCATCATTTCATCTGCTTCGTTTCCTCCAAAACAATAATTATAGAAAAAGGAACACATAGAGTTACTTTTAAATCGATTTCTGGGTCGTTATTTGAAGAAGGTTAATTTGTTTATTTCTTTGTAATTTCGGTTTTCTATAACCGTACAAAGGCTATTTCTATTCTGAAAAGTTGTCTGTAAAAAAAAATCCCGCAAAAAAGAGTAACTGGAAACCTCATTTCTACTAAAGTAGGGATGGAGGAACGGGCGGGGAAAAGATAGAGAATAAAGATTTAATAAAGAAAACAGCTAGCAAATCGAGATGATTACGCGTGCCAAATACTGTTAGATGGAGTGTCATAGTTAAGTGTCAATGATCATTATGGTCAACTAAAGATAATGTCGTTAGGCAGTGAAGCCATTAGCTACCAAACCATGAACCTTATCATTGTATAGAACACCACAAGACTCGCTTACAAAAAAAAACCAAAAAACAGCCCATTTTAATTGTCACCATTGCTGGGTCCTTTCTCCCCTTTCATTTTATACATCTTTATCTTAGTCGGACTCAAGTACGTAATGTTCCAGTTATTTCTAGAGGTCCTGCAGAAATAGGATTATGACGCTGCAAGTAAAATAGGGTTGGAACATTTTGTCAATCATTCTGTTCGTATCTGTCTCACTCGTTATCTCCCTCGCGAACACACGCACACGTACACACACACACACACACACACACACACACACACTCCCTTTGTCTCTCTATGTGTCTCTCTCTATCTCTATTTTTCTCTGTCTCTCTCTGTCTCCCTCGCACACACACACACACATACACACAAACAAACTTACACACAAACATTCTCTCCCTCTGTCAGTCTGTCTGTCTGTCTGTCTGTCTGTCTGTCTGTCTGTCTGTCTGTCTGTCTGTC
>NW_004798098.1:169120-175257 GCF_000002075.1 Aplysia californica | reverse complement strand
AAGAAGAAGAAGAAGAAGAAGAAGAAGAAGAAGAAGAAGAAGAAGAAGAAGAATGAACGGCTAAGAAAACACCACTACCAACTTAAAAACAAAGACACACATTCTGATAATTAAGGTAAGAATAATAAATGAGTGTTTCCAGCTGATCTTAACCAAAGGAGGTGTGTAGTTTGCTTCTGTCAGCTGCTACCATACAATGAGAGACACAACACGACGCGGTCGATCAGCTCATTTGCATATTGCCGGTTGGCAGACGCACGATCATGTTTCGTGACCAAAAAGGAACACCGTTCAGAAAACGAAAGTGTTGACGAGGGTGCTGAAACAAGAGTGTTTTTTGCTTACATATTCTTACAGGAGGGGCAGGGGGGTGGGTGGTAGTGAGTCCAATAATTGCTTTGCAAGCCATAACGAAGAGGGTCAAGGGTCAGTCTACACCAAGGCAGAAAAACGGGCATTGGAGAGCGAGCCCGGGGCGTGCGGGAAGGGGGTAACGGGGGGCTGGGGAGGGGTTGACAGTGTGCGCAATGGGGTCACTTGTCCCCGCCCCCTGCCTCTCCAGTCATGAACGACGCGGGAACTGTGAGAGACGACGCGTTGGCCCTTCTGCTGAGTCTCATCGATCGTCGCCTGGTTATTTCTATATATGGGCATAGAAAACCGGAGACCCCCTCAATTTCTTGGAAAACATAGTAGCCGGCTCCAAATAAGGGCATACGTCGGCTTAGTCACTGGCTAAGCTTTTTATTTCCGCCAGCCCTGGCAGCTTATAACCGTCGGTGTCCACTTTCCCAATTTATTCGAGATCTGAGGATCAGAGAAGAACCATCTCTTAGTACCTTGTGCATTTGTGCTTTCAGCCAACCTTCCTAACTCAAAATGTGTGACGACGATGTTGCCGCTCTTGTCGTGGACAATGGCTCCGGTATGTGCAAAGCCGGTTTCGCCGGAGACGATGCCCCAAGGGCCGTCTTTCCCTCCATCGTCGGAAGACCCCGTCACCAGGTAAGAAACGAACTTTTTTCAACTAATTCTTATGGTTCTTAATCTGAACAGTAGGGCCTACAACAATGCATAAAGTCACGACGTGTCCTAAAATTTGTGGGTGGTTGGTGGGCGCTCTTGCTGGTGTACTCTTGACTCTTGTGCTCTTTCCACTTTGATCTTACTTTAGTTCAAGCCTTCACTTGATCAATTGCAGTCTAGATTAGTTGTGAAGCCTAATATACAGGGAATGTATTTTTAAAACTTCTTGACATTTATCTGAAACCAATTGTAATGCTAACGTTTTGGGAGACAAGTACTGTGAAGACATGTAGATCTAGTAGCAGTAGATCAGATTCTAGATAGATCTATCTAGATTAGATCTAGATCTAGATCTAGATCTAGTAGGCAAAACTGATTATAGCAGAAGCAACCCCTCGCCCTCGCCCTCGGCCCTCAATGGTACTTCTGGATATCTAGATTCTAGATCTATTATAAGTGTTCTCCCTCCTGAGGGCAGAATTCAAACATCAACTTGCAATGTGTAAAGTTCAGGAATATCATTCAATCATAGTCAATTTTGAGGTGACGTTAGTTTAGTAGACGTCTATATAACATATAATGCATTGCTTGGATGTTATTGGTATTTGACCCTCAATGATGATAATGTGAAGAAATTGTGCAGCGCTTAACTGTAAAGATATTTTTTTAGGTATTGACAGTCTATACAATTTTTTTCCTCAAGTCTTAGATCTTGGTCTATAGATAGCCCTCAAGTTCGGAACAGGTCGCTTAATGTTCCCTTTCTTTTCCTCTCCCTAGGGTGTGATGGTTGGTATGGGCCAAAAGGACAGCTATGTCGGAGATGAGGCTCAGTCCAAGAGAGGTATCCTCACTCTCAAGTACCCCATTGAGCACGGTATTGTCACCAACTGGGATGACATGGAGAAGATCTGGCATCACACCTTCTACAATGAGCTGCGTGTTGCCCCCGAGGAGCACCCCGTCCTTCTCACAGAGGCTCCCCTCAACCCCAAGGCCAACAGAGAGAAGATGACCCAGATCATGTTCGAAACCTTCAACACACCAGCCATGTACGTCGCCATCCAGGCTGTCCTGTCCCTGTACGCTTCCGGTCGTACCACAGGTATTGTGTTGGACTCTGGTGATGGTGTCACCCACACTGTCCCCATCTACGAGGGTTATGCCCTTCCCCACGCCATCATGAGATTGGATCTCGCTGGCCGTGATCTCACCGACTACCTCATGAAGATCCTGACCGAGAGGGGTTACAGCTTCACCACCACTGCCGAGAGAGAAATCGTCCGTGACATCAAGGAGAAGCTGTGCTATGACGCCCTTGACTTCGAGCAGGAGATGCAGACCGCTGCCTCATCCTCTTCCCTGGAGAAGAGCTACGAGCTTCCCGACGGCCAAGTCATCACCATTGGCAACGAGCGTTTCAGGTGTCCCGAGGCCATGTTCCAGCCATCCTTCCTGGGTATGGAATCTGCTGGTGTCCACGAGACCACCTTCAACTCCATCATGAAGTGCGACGTGGACATCCGTAAGGACCTCTACGCCAACACTGTCCTCTCAGGAGGATCCACCATGTTCCCTGGCATCGCCGACCGCATGCAGAAGGAGATCGTCGCCCTTGCTCCTCCCACAATGAAGATCAAGATCATTGCCCCACCAGAGAGGAAATACTCCGTATGGATCGGTGGCTCCATCCTTGCCTCCCTGTCCACCTTCCAACAGATGTGGATCTCCAAGCAAGAGTACGATGAGTCCGGCCCATCCATTGTCCACAGGAAGTGCTTCTAAATTAAGACCTTAAGACAATCTAAAACTTTAAGATCTGAATATTCATGATGCTGTTATTATCCAATCCTACGCATAAACACTTTCTTGCTTCTCTTACCCAAAGATATTAAGTCTGGAGTCACCAACACCAAGTGCAAGAAATTTCGTAAGATTAGATAATGAAGCCAGAATGCTCAAAGATTTACTTGATCAGTGCAATTTGTGGAGCCAAATGCACAGGGCTTGAAGATCTAAAGCCTCTCCTTCTAAGGTGCTACAGCTCTGATCCAGTTCTGAATATCTCGAACATCTCATTTCATGATTACTGCTTTTGTTTATTACTTACACATGTACATTGTTGTTCAACTGTATTTTTTATACAATGTTAATAAATTGTCAAAAATGAATCTGGTTGTCTGAGTTGCAATGCAAAAATGTTTATCATTTTGTGTCAAATTGTACGTCTTTGTTTATAATGTTGTTGTTTGTCCTGTTGTCTTTCTATCCTGCAAAACTACATACTCTGTATGGGCCCTAAATGTTGAAGACCAGTGACTGGTTCCCTTTCAACACCAACACAAGTTCATCAAGGCATTTTGCTTGTGAAGCTGTCTGGTAAAGATTGTCGTGGTGGAACAGGGTGTAGTCTGGTGTGGTTTCCTTGTTCTTTCCCATCAACTGTCTTGATAATCCCTTCCTCTTCATATACGTTTTATCCTGTTGTTGTGCAAACATTTTACTCCTAGACTTTAAAAAAAAAAAAGGTGAGCTTTCCCATTCTTTTGCTAACTGAAACTGAAAGTGAAAGGCACGGAAATTGGGAAAGGGGGCAGAAATAACTCTTGCCCCTGAAATGATGAACAGGAATTTGAACCCAAATAACACTGGTCAAAGTCGAGTGGAAAGATCCGAGAAATAAAGAGATCACACCCTTGCACTGCACTATAGACTACTACTACTACTACTACTACTAGGTGGATCACACGGTCAACACGCCATTGCATCGTGTGTGTTGTTTCTTTTCAGACTCGTTATGTAGGCCTACATGTATATTGGTAGGCTTCATGTACATCATTTAGTATAGCCCATGAATGAACTTGGGTGTTGTGCAAGTGGGATCTGAACCCAAACCTTTTTGAAGGCGCCCCAATCCTTGACCATGGATTAGAAGATTCCCTTGGCTGAAGATATGTTGACGTGACAGTTAAAAAATTAAAGATCATAGAATCTTTATAATCTGTTGTTAATTTGAACCCTGGACACATTTAGATCACCGGTCTCTCTCCCCCCCCAATGATCCCTTGGTCGTTGGTCTACATTGCAATTTACATTAGCCTACCTCACTCAGTGAAGAGTGATACTGATACGATACTGTACTTGACCAGGAACACACCCACTCGAACTACACAGCCGCCAACGAAAAATTGGACCTCGTACGGTATCTAGTCTAAAACTAAATAGGAGATTTAGAACCTACTCAATAGAGATCTAGAGATCTATAGTAGCCTATGTTTACCTCACATGATCGAACTGTGACACCGTGTTGTATAAAACGCTTCCTGGTTGGGGCCAAGATGACTACATTGTGTGAGTAGCCTACGGCATGAAGAAAATAGGCCTACTTGCAACTGCAACGGATGGGCATCGGAATTTGAAGTTGAAGGCGATAGGGCCTACACAAAATGTAGACTAGATCTACCGGTACAATGTAGGCCTACTTGCTTAAAAACATCATGCACTGAAAAGATAGATCTATGATATAATTGATATTATTTATAGAACATGAAGAAACTCCACGAATATTGGCGGGTGATTTGAACAGTGGATGGACGGTCGGCTAACGTCTAGCTAAGAGTTAGAGTCTAGGTCTTGGCAGTGGGTTCTGTTAAATACGCCCGCCCAACGCAATTGTAGCCTACTTGATAACTTGACATGATGTACAGTGCGCCAACTTGTTTGTATCATAAAAATACCCCCCCCCCCCCGGGACGGTGCCACTGACCAATGAGGAGACATTTCTTTCACTGTAGAATTGTAAATGGACTGGATTCATCATGTCACGCTCATAACTGTGCCTGATCTACAACAGGGAACTGCTGCTTTTTCTTTCCTCATCCTTACTATTGTCATGTCCTCTACTTCTTTTGTATGTTTGTCACTTTCTTGTGACATCGTGACCCGCTATTTCTGGGGTGCCTTGATACATGTAGGCCTAGTAGAAGAAGCAGACCTTGTGCTGTTGAAGCAAGAGAGGTGAGCAGAGTAAGTCTGATTCCCTGTAAAGATATTCTCTGTTGACACCCACCCCTTGGCACTCATAGAAGTCATATTATAGGCCTATGACCTTATGCAGTTGCGAGCGCCGTAAAACCCTCTACTAAAAAAATAAGAATACCCGGTACATCATTCTTGTACATGTGTATAATTTGAGATCTACGGGTTGGTGTCGACGAAGTGGGTGGATAAACAATAATGACAGGCCTATTAACCAACATTATTGTATACATGTAATAATAATGTAGTAGTAGTAGAGCACCAATATGATGCAGATCTAACTTTATAATAAAATAACCGCCTGAGCCTCCTGAAGTACTTCAACAAACACTGAGAAAGGCGTGTCGGGGCAGCTGACTTGATCATTCAGTGTGCGCTTGTAATCCGCAGCTCGCACTGTATGCTTCCCGAGAAGCCAAGAATATTTGAGTAGTGGTCAAGTCAAGGGTCTGTGGGGCAATTATAGCATATTGTGAGGTAGGCCTAATTATAATAGTGGGTAAGGTGCATGAGAGAAGAACATCATATATATTAGGGGCTCTCGTGGACAAGAGATTAAGGTGTTCGCCTCTCATTCAAAGGACCCGGGTTCGAATCTGGGTAGTAGAAAGAAACTGAAACATTTTCTTCTCTTAAATTGTTTCCTTTCACCTCCTTTCCTTCTCTCTAGGAATGTTCTGTCTTCTGCTTTTGTCTCCACTTTCTACCCTCACCCCCTCACCTTCTTTGCCCTCACCTCAGGGCTCTTGACTCTTTCTGCAGCCTTCCTACTGCTCCTTCTTACTGCTGACTTTCAGCCGCACCCCTGATCTTGTGGTTGGAAAGATATATACCTACCTTGCCTTCTCGGACAAGGGCGAGAAATCTCTGAGGTCCCGTGTGCAAGTTGCGCACATTGAAAATCCCTTGATGGTCTGAGTAAAATCGAAATATTATAAGAGTACCGTTAGGCTTCGGCCACCCCGCGGGCAGAATTCAAAATTTCCCACCAACTGAAAAGTGTTTATTGTGTACCGCGCGCTCATTTATGACCTTTATGCAGTTGCGAGCGCCGTGAAAACACTTAGGCCTAC
>NW_004798098.1:167864-168923 GCF_000002075.1 Aplysia californica | reverse complement strand
GGGGAGGGCAGTTAACATGTGACCTGTAGGCATTGATGCGTTCGAATGAAAGAACTGAGAGGATATGATGATTCTCTATCAACTCTCTATGCAAATGAGGCAATTCATGTCACATGTACCGGTACATCATCGTGTACGGATTTGTTGACATGTCTGCTCTACTCTCTCAAAAGTTTGCATGCCCTGATGACATGATGGTACCCTATCGGTCCTAAAAAACACATTTTTTACCTAGTACATGTACACATGCATGTGTCTTAAGTCTGTTATACTGTTATGTTTTCCAGATGGCCGTTCTTACACATGATAGATTATATTAGATTAGATCTTTCTCTATTTTCTTAACATTGGGCTTATAAACTTTCTTTTTGTCCTCATCGAGCCTTCGCACTCACACCTGGCAAGGTCCCCAGGCCTACTATATCATAGATTTTTCTTTTCAATCGCATTAGATCTAGAGAATAATATTGTATTATAATAAAGAAAGCGTTGCATTGATTCCTGAGGAAATGAGAGTTACGGGTGCACAATGGGTCCTACTTTTACAATCGTCTTGGTAATGACAGGAATTCGGATAATTTCAATCCGAAAACAACAAAAATACCGAGTTCGATTTCAATTGCAAAAAGATATCTAGATTCTAGATATAATTCCTGCCGCTTTGAATGCGTGAGTGTGTATGAAGGAGAAAACCAAACATTGCAAAATCAAATACCCCACCCCCCTTAATTAATTTTTAAAAAAGAAGCAAAAGAACAGCACGAACCCTTTCGTCACATAAAATTAAAATCGTAAAAGGTGACAGATACCTGGCAACGAATTTTCAATAAATGGGGGTATCCATCATGTGAAAACATTGAAAACTAGCCTACACGAAGTCAAGTACAATAGATTGCATGTTTACCCTTGATCCCCGTCTATAGATCTAACCAGATCCAGCTATATACAGCTACAACTTGTGGGTCGTGGGTCCCAAGTCCCAAGTAAAAAGTAATTCATGTGACCGGGGCCTACTGTTCAAACCTAGATCTACTCTATGATACCTGCCCAAGACAACCC
>NW_004798098.1:161751-166809 GCF_000002075.1 Aplysia californica | reverse complement strand
CACACACACACACACACTCACACACACACACACGAATATGATTATTATGTACAAATGCATACTGAGCCCTAAGACATCTTGGGTTTATTTATTTTTTTAATTATTTTTTTTTGGGTAGATCTAAGTGTTTTACGCGCTTGCATTACTTGCAACTGCAAAAGGTCATATTATTTTCAGTACGTAGGATTTTTTGAATTTTGCCCGGGTGGCAGCCGAAGCCTATCTTATCGATTTTAGACCACCAATACAACTCGGGACCTCCGAGGTTTTTCGCCCTTCTCCGAGAGGGCTAGGTGTAGATCTTTCCTACCAGAAGATCAGGGGTGAGGCTGAAAGTCAGCAGTAAGAAGGAGCCAAGGAGTAGCAGTAGAAAGGCTGCAGAAAGAGTCAGGAGCCCAGAGGTGGGGGCAAAGAAGGTGAGGGGGTGGGAGCAGAAAGTGGAGACGAAAACAGACGACAGAACGTTGCTAGAGAGAAGGAAAGGAGGTGAAAGGAGATACATTTAGAGAAGGAAATTTTTCATCGCTACCCGCAGATTCGAACCCGGGACCTTTAAACGAGAGGCGAACACCTTAACCTCTAGGCCACGAGAGCCCCCGGTACATTATGTTAAAGAGCTTTTATTTAGTATAAATGCAAATAGTTTGAAGAAATTATAATTGATGCCATACCAATGAAATAACGCTCTCCCATCCAGATCAAGTCCAGAATAAGATACAACAGCATAATAATAATATAATAACTCGACGTATTCGTGCTCTACAGTCTACAGCATACTCTATGCGCTGTTTTATAACTAAATGTATTCGAATGAACTGTTACAGCATTTTCGAAAATGGAACACACATAGATCTGCGGCAGATCTAGCGCCTATATAGTGCCTACTTTTCATTCAGTCATTTAATTTTTATTCTCATTTCAAGTTTTACTACTCCATAGGAAGACAATGTGACGATAAGCTAAACAGACAAAGCGCTAGGCTACCCCAGAAATACAAAGTTCTATCTACTCAGTACCTAGTTTAGAGAACTATGACTTCTAAAATGTTTTTAAAAATTGAGTTTAACAATAATAATATTATGTCAGGCTTTTTCTAATTCAATTCTTTGAATATCTTGATAACGACTCAAATTAATCTTACTCTTACGATTTTGTTACAGTAGATAGATCTAGAGCAGTGGTTTTCAAACTTTCTTCGCCCACCGCCCCCTTTTTCACCCATCGGAGTCCCAGCGCCCCCTACTCCGCCCCACCCAACAATCTGACAACGCGGCATGCATATTAACAATCACAAACTGAGAGAGCTCAAACAGCAGGGTACAAAACAACGTGCCTAAATTCTAAAGATTTGGTTCTGAATAGAAACATTAGTTGGGTCACAAATCACTTTATAAAATCTTAGAGTATGCGTATACAAGAGAATAAAACGAATTTTTCATCAATATTATGAAATGGCAGGGAGAACAAAATGCTGTTATTTTAAGCATACAGTTGTCGTCTGTATTAAACGACCATTGTCATTAACATCAATTAAGTAATACATGACAATGTTTTATCACATACAGAAGCAAAACACAAATAAATCAGGGATCATTGGTTTGAAACAGATTGGCATTATCTTTATGAAACGTTTTCTCTCATCAACGTGCTGCATCTTATTCTGTAATCATCACCATCATCGTAATCATCATCTTAATCATCATCATTATCATCATCATCATCATTATTATTATTAACATCAGTTTCATCATCAGCGGCAGTACATGCACATAACAAAAACTCTATTAAATAAATAAGTTGTTGTTGTTGTTTTTTTAGGAAAGAAAGAAAAAATACACATTGAGGTATCGGGTGAGGGTAAACTACGGAGTAAGCATACAAATAAGTCATTGACACTGCCCTAATGAGAAAGATGGATCTGGTGAGACGAAACCAACTTATCAACATCAGGTTTCAGATTGGTCGTAGCAGACGCAAATCACCATGCTCTGTGATCCTATAGTTTGTTCCTCTGCTTTGTCAGCAACCTTGTCACTGCACGGAATCTCCTTTCTACTAGGCCTAGACAGGAGGTGGGGAAAGCAATTAACAGCTTGACCTTTTCCCACAGGGAGGGATATTTTGTCTTGCACTACAGTTTTCAACCAGAATGACTAGTACGACTTCTTGAACAATGGTTTGATTTCACAGTCCCTTTTCATTGTCAGGAGCTCTTCTTCAGTTGCTACTGGCAAGTTACCTTCTGTTTCAGTGTCGAATGGGTCCAGTACCCAGTCTGGAACTTTCAGTTAAAGTGGAAACCATATATAACAGGCCCGGTAATAACAGGGATCCGGTATTAACAGGGATTTTTTAAATCCCCGTTTTTTCCTTTTCTTTCTCTATATATTAAAAGTTATCGGCAATAACAGAGCCTCATCG
This sequence comes from Aplysia californica, assembly GCF_000002075.1. Lineage (NCBI taxonomy): Eukaryota > Metazoa > Mollusca > Gastropoda > Aplysiida > Aplysiidae > Aplysia > Aplysia californica. The sequence continues at coordinate 164,388 of NW_004798098.1, read as the reverse complement.
GAGCTCAACCGGTTATAGCAGGGACAAAGGCTCGTTAACAATGTATAAAAAGTAAGAGAGAGAGAGAGAGAGAGAGAGAGAGAGAGAGAGAGAGAGAGAGAGAGAGAGAGAGAGAGAGTAACGCATTGATGGAGCAAGCCCACGCAAGCCATGCCACTGCAAGCAAGCACACGCAGAGTGTGAAGCGAGAGAGGGCTGCATTGTGCTGCAGACCTCGATCTAGCCCGAAACCTAGCAACACACACGCGTAATGTGTCGCCAACGATGTCAAGCGCAAGAGAAAATGCCTTTCAATTGACAAAAAAAGCGAAATAATCCAGGCTGTTGACAAAAAGCAAGCTCCTCTTGCAGAGATTTGTCGTCAGTTCGACATTCCACAAGGGTCGATTCACATCATTATCAAGGATAGAGAGAAGATAGTGGCAGCATACTCCAAAGGAAAGTTAGCTCTGGATCGAAAGAAGTTGAGACTACCCGATGCAGATGCTGTGGACCAAGTTCTTCTGATGTGGTTTTTAGGAGACAAGGAGAAATTTAGTGCCAAAACCCCTGTGTGTGGGTATTTGTGGCAAGGGAAACTACCCATGAATAAGTACAGCTACATTAGTCCACAAAAGCTTACTTTCCTTGCCTTTCTGATTTAACAGGGATCGGATATAAGAGGATATTTTCTCTACTCCCTCCATCCCTATTATATCAGGTTTCCACTGTAAATCTTGTCTTCATTATCAGCACCTAAACCTCTGAGGCGGGTTGGTTTATTTTTCTAGCTCCTCATCAGACACCCGCCCTTCTTTCAGTGTCTCCGCCAAGCTAGGAAACTGAGAAAATTCTCTTCTGCAAAATGTTTCGGCAGAACATTCCCAATTTCGACGAGAATGAGGAAAGCATGGATTTTGTCTTTATCAGGTTGAAGTCATCCCCCCTGGAGCTGCAAGTTGACCTGGTTGAACTTTGTGAAAAGATCTATGAGGAACGCAATGTTGTTCTTGTGTTCTTTCAGTTGATTACAGAGATCAGGGTCCTTTTCTTGAAAAAACTCCAGCACAGGGTCAAACAGTCGTGTTAAACAGTTTTCTTTTGAGAGCCACCGGACCTCAGAGTGCAAAAGTAAGTATTGAAAATCCTCGTCATTTTCAGTGCACAGTTGTTGGAATAATCTCGAATCCAAAGCGTGGTCTTTGATCTTGTTCACACACTTGATGACAATGGCCAGTACGTGTGTCATGCAGACTATCACTCAGGTTTTTTGTCACCAAATGCTGTCTGTGAATGGTGACTGATACAGTGAACAGTAAGTAGGCCTACTCCAGGGACCGATTTCTTCAAGAAGCTCATAAATCCACGGTACCAACCTGTCTTTGACGGTGCCCCATCTGTTGCACAAGCAACTATATTGGTCAGAAGGATCTGTTTCTCCTCGAAAAATTCTTGGACCACTTTAAAAATAGCTCATCATTGTGGGTTTTGCTCGCTGGGATAGAAAGTTCCTAGTAGTAAGAAGTATTGTTAAACTATGCCTAAACTAAACCATTTCTTTAACTATTATCAGTTTTTGTTTTTGTTTTTTGTGTAGATTCTTTCCCTTCATCACAAAAAAAATTAAATAATTTTGGCTTTTCATGGAAATTTCCCACCTCCCCCTTAACGCCCACTAGCGCCCAGCGCCCCCCAATCGCCCAATTTCGCCTCAGTGCCCCCCAAACTGTCGCCACTTTGAAAACCACTGATCTAGAGCATTTATTTTTTATCGATCTAACGGTAAGCTGCCATTCCATAAAACGGCTAAAAATGTCATAGAACTTTGTACTTCTGAGGTAGCGAAAGGTCACGCTATGTCATTGGCTGGATTTGCGTCAACACCAGAGTACAGCCATCTTTCCTCCTCCCTCCCCTGCACACACGGTATGACATCAATGACATCTTAAATTGTGTATTCAATCAATTTGAAGACCAAATGTGGGTCGCATAGATCTAGGTGCTATTCCTCATCAATGTTGGCTTCTGTTTTGCTCCCACCGACCACCCATTATTATGCTGCTTTTTTCTGATTTCTTTCTTTGTAATTAAGCTGCATTTCTTAATGTAGATCTACTGGATGTCCTTGATAATTAATGATCCTCGCTGGCCCCGGTGAATTGTATTAAAGGGCCTTGCATCCCTATCTCCACCTCAGGGTCACTCTAGATAGAGATCGTCGTTTGCTCCATTTGTTATAATACAGGCGTTGACCTCATTGCCCTGGAATTATTCAGAGTAATCAGAGAGCCTAGTTTTCAGCTTTCTCTATTGTGTATTTGATGAGTCTGTGCTGCAGTCGTCCACACACTGAATCCGTACTCTAGATGGGGCCTGAATCCTGATTGCTCCTACATAGACCTGTCTGTTTCCTCATTTTCACCCCATTGAATCCTTGCGAGTTTCCCCATGGTGTTAAACTTTCCCCGCGACACCCACCGGTACAAGCAGAGGGGAAAAAAAGTGAAATAGGTGTATCTAAACTTTTTCCTGGCTTTGGTATTTCTGCATTCAGAATTAAATGTAGACTATAGTTTCTAGGTGAGATGCTTGTCAAAGATAATTATAAGATTATGTAAGTCTGTTGATTCTCAACCTGAAAAAAAGAGGGGGGAGGGG
>NW_004798098.1:153954-158793 GCF_000002075.1 Aplysia californica | reverse complement strand
ACATGCGTCTGTCTGCAGCAAGACGAGTGGCCTGTAGGAGGGACTTCCGGTGAGCTCTGAGGAGGTCTGCCGCAGATTCACTCAATCGTCGCCTTGGTCTTCCTCTGGCTCTCCATCCTGAATATTTAAAGTTGTATACTCTCAGAGCTGGATGGTTTGAGAGCATCCGCGTGAGGTGTCCGAACCATATGACTTTTTGCTTTTCAATGTGTTGTAGGACTGGTGTTGCCCCTACAGAGTCCCTTATGAATTCATTTTTTATTTTGTCTGTTCTTGTTTTGTTGACCGCTCTTCTTAAGCATTTCATCTCGCACGTGACCAGTTTCCTCTCTAGGGTTTTTGTTAGGGACCATGTCTGGCACTGATATGTGAGTGTTGGTAGGAAAATGGCGTGGATGAGCTTCGCCTGCTGAATTTACAAGATCATAAAAAGGCGTATGTTTAAAATCAAGATTGCATCAGGTAGTATTTTCTTTTCACAAAGAGTTGAAAAGGTGCAGGGATGTAAATCCTTCAGATTTTCTCTGATTTCAGATTTTTCAATAAGGGTTGAAAAGGGAGTGTGGAAATGAGAAAATTAGAAACTCTGTTAACTATGTAGTTCCAGAAAATTACAATGTAGAATCTAGATCTAGGCCTATTTTAATTAAATAGGCCAGGTTATGAGTGACTCCTTGTTTTAAGTTAATGTAAGCAATGCACACTCTTTGAGCACGGAGTCTCACTCCGCACACACTCTTTTCACGCACTTTGTTTGGTTTAGGCTTTGATCGACTATATTCACGAACATATTTCCGATTTAAAAAATCGGAAGGACTATTAAAACTTTGGTCCGAGATTTTCCTCGGATTCCGCGGAAAAAATCGGAAGCTATTTGACGACTCGTTGTGGGGCAGTGTTGACCAAAATATGCCAGGTCGGTAGGGTCCAGCCGATTCAGCCATAATGTTAGCTGATGTCAACTAAATGTGCAATGACTTTTCACGGGTTTTCTATTCTTTATTTTTGCTTGCTAGGCCTAGTCATGTGAATTGCACGTTATGAACGAGAAGTGAAAGTTGTCTAAGCAACGTAGATCTAGGCTTAGACCTTTTAGCAAGGACAAAAATCGCCGTGCGCGCCCGAGTTCGTTGACTTTCTAAGCCCTATTTGGCAATATCTCGCGTTCATTGTTTTATTCATTCAACATGGCGGCTTCCATGAAGTTTGTTGAAAGCAATGCTCCTGTCGATGTGATCGACGTTTCAAGTAAGAACAAGTTTAGATGGGAATGGTTATCAACCAAAGACGATCATGATGACTTTTTGAGTGGTTACATTCGCAAGGTAGGGAAAGATGGTGTAGCTTGGTGCTGTTATTGCAAAACGGAAATCAAGTACCGTAGTGGAGGTTTCCGTTGTTTTAGGGACCATGCCAAGACAAGGGTTCACACCAGAAACCGATCTATCGAGAAATCGAACCAGCGACTCCCTGCAGCAATGCAAGCAACAAAGGACAGGATAGATGGTAGTTCCAGTGCAACCTGTCAGACATTGCCGTATGGGGCGGCCCCAAATCTTGGATGTTTAGGCATCCCCAGCAGTTCAAGTTCAACTCTTAACAGTACCAACTGACCCAAGTAAGCCTGTTTCCTTGAAAGATAGAGTATCACACCAGGAAGCTCTTCTCTGTTCATTTATGGCAGAGCACACGATACCCATGACAATGGCCCCCCCATCTTATTGATTTAGCAAAAGAGTTGTCTAAGGATAGCAAGGCCCTATCACAGCTACATATGGAACGACAAACAGCCACTTATAAACTTCGTTATGGCCTCTTCTATCTTGAACACGTCCGTCTGGTCAACATAATGAAGAAGACACCATTCTCCATTAACCTTGATGAATCAACATCAAAAGCAGCACACAAGAGAGTTCTTAATGTCCTTGTTAGTTACTTTTCTGAGGAACTGAAGAAATGTGTTTGTGATCTGTATTCCAGTGTGGAGATAACGATTGTCAATGCTGAGACTGTGTTTGATGCTGTACGTAACAAACTCAAGGAGGACCAGATCCCTCTGACAAACCTTGTTAGTGCTCTGTCCGACTCTGCTGCGTATATGAGAGGTTCTGTCAGTGGATTTCATGCTAGACTCAAGGCAGTAGCACCTCATGTTATGGATATCGATGGGGACGTGTGTCACCATATTCACAATGCTGTGAAGAAATTCTCGTCCAATCTTGACCCGTCTGAGATGCTGTCTAGACTGTTAGATGATCTTTACAATGACATGGACTTCAGTGCAGATCTGCGTGATGATCTGAAGTGTATATGCAAGCATCTTGGACTCGCTGAACTAGTGCCGATTCAAAGAGCCAGTCACAGATGGATGTCAATTTATGATGCTTCCGCTAGATTTCTTGAAATCCACAATGCTCCGAGTCTTTTTTATTCGTCATGGTTGACAGTTGAGGAAAAGCAGCAACAGCAACCACTGCTAACAAGAATCCTACAAGGTATAAGGAAAGACTCAAGGCTCAACATTCTAAGTATTCTTCAGAGGCTTAAGTCAAAGAAGTTAACTCCTGCTGGGAAAGAAAGAAAGAAGAGGATCTCAGACAGGCTTATCAAGAAAAGACAGCGCAGCCTTTTAGTTGCCAACATCCTTGTCAGCATCCTACCTCTTTTCAAGAGTTTCATTCTGACGTTCGAACAGAAAGAGCCGATGGTGCACAGGCTCCATGATGAGCTTACTCTGGTCCTGAAAACTTTTAAAACCTGTTTCCTGACTCATGAGTATGTCAACAGCTGTCACATTTTCAAAGTCAATGCCTACTCTGAAAACGTTCACACCTTGGATAGAGTGTATGTTGGAGATGCTGCCAAATTAATTTTAGAAGAAATGGGAAGATATGAAGCCCAGGCCCACATGAAGACTGTTTTACTTTCCTATCGGGAGACCAGTGCATACCTTATCCAGAAACTCCCTATCAAGAATAAAAACCTTCAACTTTTGTCTACTCTTGACCCAGAGCTCTGTGGTCACAGTAGAGCAGCATCCGGACTGCAGGACCTTTTTGATCTCCTTCCTAAACTCACAGATAATGTTCAGAAAGACACATTTACAACAGCTGCTTCTTCCCTTCAGAATGACACTAAATTCACCTCTACCATCAAGGAGAAAAAACTGGACAAGTGGTGGTCAGTTGTCCTCAACAATTCCCAGTATGCTATTCTTGGTCCTGTCATCAAGGCTTGCTTGTCCATTTTCACAGGGCCCAGGGTTGAATCCTCTTTTAGTATTATGAACAATGTAATTACAAACACCACAAATAGAACTCAAGTGCAGACATATGAGGCCATCCAAAAAGTTAAATACAAGCTACTTAATCATCAAAAGAAGTCTACCCAGTTTTACCACAGAGAGGATCCTGTCTGTTCTCCAGTAGACCCTTCTCTATGCTACCATATGCAAACAGCAGCAAAAAGGATGAAGTCTGTGAAAAAGTCACAAGTCAGAAGGATTCCAAAGTTTAAGAAAACTACTACATCTATCCATGAAAGGGCAAATGAGGCAAGAGCAGCCATTGAGAACAATACTGGTAGCCTTACATCATCACTTAGTGCTGTTAATGCAAGCACCTCCTCCAAGCCAGAAGAGATAGTGATAGCCACATGTTCCACCCAGCAAGCTACCGTCACTTCACAATGTCTAAAGAGGAAGACTCAAGATGATGAGCCCACCCAGCCACCCAAGAAGAAGTCCTGCATAAGGGATTTCTTCAAGAAGTAGCCCATGAAGTTAAATGTATTCTCAACCCCTCCTGAAGCTCAAATCAAGCTGTTAAAAGGTAGGTAAACACATGTGTAGCTAAATAGTTGCTGTCTTTCATCTCATTACTATTCACTTTTTCTACATCTTTATCAATGGTTTGAAAGTAATACTTCATTATATTTTTTTTCTGTGGGTACTGACAGAACAATAATTGGGTTAAAATGTGAACTTTTTTTCCCCTCCACAAAGTTTGTGATCATTATAAAATGGCCCAGAAATGCACTATTTTAAGCATATTTTCAAAAAATTTTCCGGGGGGGCATGCCCCCGGACCCCCCTAGTAGGGGCTCCCGCCTTCGGCGGTCGCATTTCAGCTTCCGTAAAATGTTCAGATTTTTTTTCTGGAACCCATTTACATCCCTGCGATTGAATAATTTGTCTGCGCAGATTTTGAGATCCAATAACTAGAGCCTAGTAAGTTTACCTTTCATTATATATCTCTATATTATGATAATTGTCTAACGTAACTTTATTCATTTGTTTGGGTCATCCATTTGCTTTTAAAAATAATTTTTGTGTTTCTTTAAACGATCAAAATTGATTTAGTGTATAAAATCCAGTCAAGTCATATACATATATAATAGTATAGCTTGATATGTTTTACTTATTTTTTGTTGTTGTCATTTTCGATATATTTAACTGATATTTATCGACCTTTTTTGTCGGATCTCTATTTTTGTAAACAGTGAAAAAATGACTTCTTCTTATAGCGCTCACTCTTTGTTATGAACTCGCGCCACTGGTGGTAAACACGTTTCTGGGCTGTTCTACTGGTGTTCGGATTTCTAGAATTCATTTGTTCTCTGAATGTTGCAGAACTGACTTTCTCTTTTTCTCTCTCTGTGCTGAGACAGCGCATTATATTTTTCTTTTACCTTACAGCGTTGCGAAGTGTACGGTCTAGTGTTTTTCAGACCTTTGTTGAAATGGCTCTGTCTATTAGGGCTGGATTCTGCTCGGTTAATCGAAGGCTTGCAAAGCAGCGGACATCTTGCGCTAGAGTCTTGCGAGCAGGCTTGTGGTTT
>NW_004798098.1:148500-153854 GCF_000002075.1 Aplysia californica | reverse complement strand
CCCCCCCTAGTAGGGGCTCCCGCCTTCGGCGGTCGCATTTCAGCTTCCGTAAAATGTTCAAATTTTTTTTCTGGAACCCATTTACATCCCTGAAAAATGCTCCGAAAGCTCTTCCAATGGCGTTGAGCGGCACAGAATTTCGAGAGCAACTGCTACAGAAAGAAAGGGAAAGAGAAGAACTGGAGTTAGCAAAAGAAGCAAGAAAAGCTGAAAGAGAGGAGAGCAGGAAGAGGAAGATACAAGAAGCAGAGGAGAAGAAAAAGAAGTTGGAAAAGAACAAGCGGATGCGACTGCAGAAGAAAAGAGAAAGAGGCAGAAAGGAAAATGAAGGCTGAAGAGAAGAGGTTGAAGAAATTGATGGTGACACAGTCACAGGCAAGGGACTCAGACAGTGATGATGTTGGAGATGTGGTGAAGTAAGATGATGAGAGTGAAGTGGAAATGGAAGACGATAACAACTTATGTAAGGGCTGTAAGAGCAATGCGGAAGGACTGTGGGTGCAGTGCTCTCTGTGTGACGGGTGGTGGCACACAAGCTGCACTAGGGATACTGGTGTAATGGGGATGGAATCGAGTGAGTTAGTGGCAGTTGACTTCTACTGCAGTCATCCGCCGTGTGCTTGAACCAACTTAGTGTTGTTGTTGTTGTCGTTGTTTTCTCTATGAATCATGAAGTTGGAATGTTGGGTTAATGTTTCTACCAACTTAGTGAAGACAGAGTGAATGCTTTAATTTTTTTCCAGCGTTTGTGTAAATGTAATTAAAAATGTAAGAGTAAGACATTATTGTTTTAACTTAAAAAAACAAAATAGAGTTGGTGTTTTTTCTATTTTCTATGTTTCTTCTCTTGTCTGATCTTTGTTGTCGTTTGAATATTTTGATCAACCACAAGGAAGTGTATAGGCCTACATGATAGATCTATTTCAACAAGCAAACCTCAAGAATTAAATCAAAACATGAACTGCAACACCTAAGGTAGGGTGTACATGACTTTGTAGACTCAACAATCCAAAGTGCATACACTGCACTACACTTTTTCCTCGAACTCGAACAGCATGGATGTTTCCCGGGTAACGCAAAGATCTTCGTTACATTTGGCCACAACATACCTTTTTAGTTTTTGCATTTTATTTGATTTGTCCACAAGAATGTAACACCCTTCCTAATCTAAAACTCACAAAAAAAGAGAGATTGAAGCTGTACACACTGACGTCTTACAAGCCATGGCGCATAAGCATTCCACATGACTAGCGCATGGCATTCCATTGTTGCATGGACATCCCCGTATTGATGCATGAACATTCTTCCTAGCGCATGGGAATTCTCAAACTGACCTAGAAACACATCATATAATATAGAAACTACTTGCTAAAAGGTCAGAAAAGTAGTGCATGTGCATGCGCTAAGGGCAAGGCTACTCTCTAGTGAAAAAAATATTTAAATCCAACTGTGTCACCGGATGTTATTCACGAAAAGGCGCTTAGGGGGTAGCACATACATGTCCCGACTCCAGATGACCCACCCTAATTTCCCTGAAATAAGCTCCGAATAGCCAGTTTTGGTGCCATTTTCTAATTTCATCCTGATACACTTGTAATGCATAAATCCTTTATTTTATGCGGTTGATATCACTCACAAATGGTCAAACCCACTTTATATAATGTTATAAAGTGCATGTTGGTATAGTCCATTGTTATATGTTCCGAAATGCAATTTTTTCCCTTTTTTCTCTTTAGCTCATTATATATTCAAATGGCGGATTTGATTATGTAATCGCACACAAAAAAATTTGCGGTATCCAATTGACCATTCACTTTTTAAGCTCTGTAAAAAATTTGAACGTGATATACACTGGGGTTACCGAGAAAATTACATTTTGCTGACCTACCCTATTTTCCCTGAAAATCCTCCCATTGGTATGTGGAGGGAGGGGTTTTTCCTTATATCTCTATGTGGAGGAAAAGTGTTAAATATTGTGAAGACGTGAGTGCCACAAGAGGGCATGCCTAATGCTATTTCTTTGCCTGGGCTGGACAACAAGAGGCAGAACTACTTATATCAGGAGATACGCCCATTCATACAAGATAAGTTCAAGGACATAGTGTGCCCCAAGCCATTTGTTGCTACACCAGACAATCCCCCAGCTACCGCACCGGAGGAGCCCCCAAAAAAAAATATCGCTCTAGGTGAATTAGGAGGGAATTTATAGCTATTTGTATTTTATGAAGTTCACTCTTATCAACTGTTTTTTACATGGCTTTGATTACATAACGTTATTTCTATTGCAAGTCTCTACAAAGTCAACTATCTTCTTTTTTTCCTGTTTGCTGGTTAGTCATCTGTTTTCTGGGTCTGGGAGCAGGGTATTTGCACATTAAAAATACAGCATCTCATCAGTTAGCACAATATTTCATGATAAAAAAAAAGGCTTAACTTCAAATGTGTTTTTCTCAAATTCTCAAATCGCACGGTTCCTTACTTCAAAATGCCATAACTCCGTTATAAATTGAGATATTTGAAAAATTTAAACAGTGCCATTCAGACAAATGAAAGGGTTGTCAAGTGGCACCATCAATTTAAAAATAGAAAAAATTACATTGTGCCTGGTTTTCCCAGGCCACCACACATATACATACATAACATACATATTACAGAATACCAAATTAATTAAATAGTGCCAACAGTTTTACCATTATGCAAGACAGTCCTCGTAATCCTGCGTACAATGATCAGCTTGCCACTTTGGCTGGCACGGAAGCTTTGCGGTTCTTAATATTTTTGTTCACCAGCTCCTTGAACTCTGGAAAGTTTTCTCGCTCCAAGAATTGCAGATACTGGTCTTTGAAGTCCTGAAGAGATGAAAAAAAAAACCCCACCCAAATTTTATGTAAAGAAGAGAACATGTTAGTGAATCAACAGCTCCTAATAAGCCTTTTCAGTTGAGGAGAACCTCTTCAGCAAATGAATTCAGTATCTAGTAGATATGTATATTCATAGGGCCTGGTCCCAAAGCTGTGGAACATGGTGACATAAAAAACAAGTAAAATACGGTCAACCTGCTCCTGCACCACCCCGTGCCCAAGACTTCCATTTCCTGCTCTCAAAACCCCCTCTGTCCAAGAGGACTATCTGCCTAAGATGACATAAGATGTATTTTGCTGCCTAAATTCTGATAAAAAAATGTACAGTTTTCAGTTCATGCGAAGCATCATGAACGGAGTATTTTTTTTCTGGTGTACATCATATTATTTTAGAAAGAAATTTCTTGACTGCAGTCATAAAGATAACATTCTTTTGATTTCCTTTCCAGCCACTTAAAAAAATGTGCAGCCTACGAGAAATTAATCTGAGATAGGACTTACTTCGATAAGGGCAGGGTGCACCTTCTTGCCTTCAGGTTGAGTCTGAAAGACAAAATACAACACAAGCTACAGAAATAGATCATATTTTATTATTAAAATATTATTATTTTACATGAAACAACAAATACGGGACTGTCAAAAATTTCTATATAATAAGGAAGCACAGCAAATTAAGCTACATCCAACAGAATAATGAAATAAGTGTTCGTTATTCGGTCAAGGACAAGGGATCTACAGAAGATAAGATAAGGCACATGCATAAAGGAAAAAAAATGGTTGAGATATGGAATGTTACACCCTTTTAATGCAGCCTAATTATATTTTACCTTTACCCATCTGTGAACTGAATGCCTATGCCAGCATGCCATGGCATAAATCTAGCAGTCAGCTGAAGGAAGCGAAAGGTATAGATCCCATAAGGCACAGGAGTCACTGCTCTAAGGGTTAATGAACAAAGAGCAATTCTCACATGCTTGGACTTCACTTTATCCATAGGAAGCCCAAAGTTAGAAGTAGCATTTGAATATGATATTTGCAATTTCCTTTTCAGGGAGAAAATGCAAAAATGAAAACTCCCTGAAGACTAAAAAGAAAAGGCAAAAATCAATAGAAAAGATCAATAGATAATTTTGATATCAAATCTATGAAAAAGTTGACGACATAATATTGCCCCCAGAGCCTGGAGTCAAATTTCAGTATAACTTAACCTTTACTGTCCAGACCAAGAGAAGACACATAAAAACAGGTTCAAAATGCAATTGCTTTTTAAAAAAAGTTTTAGTAGAGGTTTTACGGCGCTCGCAACTGCATAAGGTCATATGAGCGCCAAGGGATGGACGTCAACAGAGAAGTCCTTACAGGGAATCACTTACTCTGCTCACCTCTCTAGCTTCAACAGCACAAAGTTTGCTTCGACTATCAAAGCACCACCGAAATAGTGGGTCACAAGAGAGTGACAAACATACAAAAGAAGAAGAGGGAAAATGACAATAGTAAGGATTAAGAAAGAAAAAGCAGCAGTTCCCTGTTGTAAATCAGGCACAGTAAGGAGCATGACATCGGTGAATCAGCTCATTTACAATTCTATTGTGCATGAACGAGAAATGTCCCCCCTTTGGGAAGGGCCTAAAGACACTTCAGCCAGAGGCACCGCCCCGGGGGGGTAAAATGCAATTGTTTCTCACTACTACAACCAGATATCCAGTGCAGTGAGATCACAAAATTGTATGTATTAAAAATTATGAAACGACAAGAAACACATTAAAAGTTTCAAGTATAACACTTCTTCAACAGACACACACTGAATGACTATCACACTGAAAATTACAGTAGCCTACATAACACACATAGCCACAATAAACAAAAATTCAAAAAAAGTATTGTGAGGAGACAAAAAAAAAAAAAAAAGAAAAGAAAAGATTAGGGAACAGAGCGGCACACGAGACAAAAGACAAGAGACACAGGCTTGACAACACCTAATAGGGACACCAAATGCAACAAAAAAAAATCAGATTACAAAACAAAAAAACAACTACATCAAGTGGGACTGGCTCTAGTGTAGTGTGTGTGTGACCAAGCTCTCAAATTCCTATTTGCTGAAGCCTGGATAGTCCCAAGAAATTCAGAACAGTTGGCAAGCTTGGAGACAGCCAAGGGTCTTGTCATTTTGTTAGTGTTTTAGCGCATACAATCCGCAGCTTGCACTGTAAGCTTCCCGGGAAGTCCAGCAGGTTTCTGAGTGTTCAAGGGTCTGCTTGGGTAATGACAATGACACCAATGACAATCTTTATTCACCTCGCAGGGAGAAACTTGTCATGGTCCTTTACAATGGCAGTGGATGTTACAAATGTTGGGTGCACTCATGCATATGAACAACAAGACAGGACGTTAGTATTATATACATTAATACATGTCTCATGTGCTGAAACAACCTGCTCAGTAAAACATTCTCTCTCTCTCTCTCTCTTTGTTTCATTGGAGCACTGTGTGTTC
>NW_004798098.1:143415-148400 GCF_000002075.1 Aplysia californica | reverse complement strand
TTCTCTCTCTCTCTCTCTCTTTGTTTCATTGGAGCACTGTGTGTTCAGTAACCTCACTGCAGTTAGTAAGAAAGAATTTTTATATGTCTGTTCGTTCACTGAGGGTCGATAATTGAAATTCCAATGTTAGTGGGTGGCTATGGTCATTTTTCATTATTTCTGCCTATTTAGAATGTTCGTTTTGTGTAGATATTCAAAGTTATTTAGGTCTCTACCAATTGTTTTTGATGCCTTTCTGATCAATTTGTTTATTTTTATGAAGTGCTGTCTTCCCAAATAGCTACCATAGCAAGAGATACCAAAATTTTTCTAAGTTTCTATTGTGGTGGTATAGAATCTGAAGGATTGATTAATTCAGATTGAAGGACTTTAAGTTTCCTCAGAAAGTACAGTGTCTGATTTACCTTTTTAATGATACTGTTTACGTGATTTTGCCACGTAAATTGTTTGTCCATTGTTAGACCAAGATAATAATGGTTGTAAAACTTATAACATGCTGGAGTGTGGATATGTGCTACATTAATGCAATTATCATTTCATTATTAGACAACAATTCAGAGAGAACTATTCTGTAGTTAACTCCTACCTCCTTGAGAAACTTGTAGGCCAAGCCCATGAAAGCTGGTCCAAGATAGACGGTGAGTGCGTTTTCCTGCACCTTTGGTTTTAGCTCTCGGGGCAGGGTGAAGCTGAAGATTGATGGATATTTCTGACCTCTGTCTGAAAACATTCGACCTGTGAATATGTGGACAAAAAGTGACATGATGAAACACACATTCTGTCTTCTACAGACAAATTTCATAATTTTTTAAATAAATATCTACTCCATGATCTAATCAAATTCACAGAACACGCACTAGCACCTAAAGTTTCTAAAACAGGAAAGCAAACATCTCACTTTTTTTTTCTCAGCTACAGAACAAAGAAAAAAAAACAACCCAAATTCCTCTTTGTCAGGAGACACCAAAGACCAAACACTAGCATTATAAGTCACCCATTCAGCAATTAAACTGAAGTAAAGTGTTAGCGTCAGAAGCCAAAGCATCTGGTGCAAATTTAATAATAATAATAATAATAATAATAATAATAGATAGCATTTGTATAGCGCATATCCCCGCTCACCAGCAGGCTCTATGCGCTTTACACTATATTATTACCCCAAGAGGACCATAGAACACTCCGAAACATTCTCAGCTTCCCTGGAAGCATACAATGCAAGCAGCTGATTAAGCGCTCAAACACTACCAAACTGACAAGATCTTTCTCTGTCTATAGCCGGGTACCCATTCCCACCTGGGTGAAGTGAGGAAAATTCGCGTAAAGTGCCTTTCCCAAGGACACAACGTCAGACCATTGACGGGATTCGAACCCACGACCTTACGGTTGCGATTCCCAGAGCCTAAATTTCTGTTCATGCAAATCTTTAAGTACAAAACCCGTACACAAACGTCATGAAACTTGATAAAAATCAAGAGTATATATTTGAAAACAGCCTATTGCAGTCTGAAAGACAAGGGGCTGGATAACTTTTCATATATACAGAAGGTATACAGGGGGTCGAATGGATACGTTAAGACTACCATAAAAATTTAGCAGTCTCAAGGAGTTTAGTTTTAGTAAGTGTTTTACGGCACTTGCAACACGTTAAGGTCATATAAATGCCGCAGATTAGAGGGTGTTAAAAGAGAGTAACAAACACAAAACAGAAGGAGAGGAAATAAAGACGATAGATATTTGATAGGAAAGAAGAAGCAAACCACACCAAGAGCACCCACCAACCACCCAGTCTTAAGTAGAACGTCAGCTCAGAGCTAGTTAACTACAAAGTTCTTGTTTTGAGAAAAATGGAGCGTGAAAATAGAAACGAGAGGACATTGACACATTGGGAATTGTGATTGAGACAAAACTTGGTGAATTGGTGTCAGTTTTCAATATATGAAAACAGTTTTATGGCGCTCCCAACTGCATAAAGTCATATGGGCCCGCAGAATAGTTTGCTTTTCAGACACAAGATGGAATGTTTTTTGTAATGCCTCAACTTTTGCATTTTATTTCTGGTATTAGAACCGAAATGGACAGTCATTTCTGGCTTCCGGCTGATGAGGAAAAGAAGATGAAGAAAGAGGAGGAGTAGGATGATGATGATGAGGAGGAGGAGGAGGAGGAGAAGGAGGAGGATAATGATGAAGAGAGTAAGAAGGAGAAGAAAAAGAAGATGGGAGGAGGAGGTGGAGGAGGAAAATGATGATGTGGAGAAGAAGAAGAAGAACAGAAGAAGAAGAAGAAGAAGAAGAAGAAAAAGAAGAAGAAGAAGAAGCAGAAGAAGAAAAAGAAGAAGAAGAAGAACAACAAGAAGAGTAAGAAGAAAAAGTCTCAGACAGTAACAAAGCATCCTCACCTTGCCAAAGCATCCCTAGAGTGTCCAGCAGGAGACTATTGAAGACTCTGCGACCGTTGCTCATCTCTCCCATCATCATGCTGGATGATGCCATCGTACTGGGCACTTTGCTGAAAGCCTCACGGAATCTGGGTCAGAAATGTATGGTATGCTATTTTATTCAAGAATTTAAGGCCACAGGCCCATATTTCAAATACAGTCAGTCAGTTATTTCAAATACAGTCAGTCAGTTATTTCAAATACAGTCAGTCAGTTAAATGTGTCATTAGGCACTCGTCCATTTTCGGACATATGGAATTAATTATATCATCTCAAAGCCTGTTTATTTGCCTTGCTTTAGTGGAAAAAATGGGGGTCACCTGGTAAAATATGCGAGTAAATGGCCGCCAAAGTTTGGTGACTTCCAAAGCTTGAGTGTCCTTAGTGAAGTAACTGCAAATCTACATATTTTGTACCTTTCATCAACGTTTTTCAGTGAAATCCACACAGAAATGTGTTCTTAAATGGACTTAAATGTGTTGAACCTTAAAAAAAAAAGAAGCAAAATTGATTTTTAAAAACCCAATGGGTTGATAAATGTTGATTTCTTCGATTTCATAATTTTGACCAGACAGTGGAAAACAGCAAAAGTGTCATGGTCGTCAAAGAGCAGAACTCCCTGCCTTTGCTAATACTCACAAATTTATGATATTGCAAAGCCGGGCTAAAGTGGCCGGGCAGTCAGAGAACAGAAGTCTGTGGATGACCTGTATAGGCAGACACACAACAGGGACTGTGTATTTCTGGCAGATCTGGGACGTCTGAAGACACAAACAAAAACCATTTTCAAGACACATAAACGAACATTTTTAAAGACACAAAGAAACTTTCCAGCCTGGACCAGCTTCAAGATAATCTCGGCAGCAGCAGAATTGATCGCTTTTAAGCACAAGGGGGCTATCCCGAAAAATGCTGTTTTGAGAAAATCGAAGATAAAGTTTTTGCCCCTTGTTCAGTTTCCTTAAAAAGCAAGGAGAGTTTTACTTTTTCACTATAACCACACAAATATACACACCAATGAAACCAAACTTCTCCTGTAGGTAGGGCAATGCCCACTTTTGGTGTAGGTCAAGATTTCTGGAAATCCTCTACATCTAGGTTAGCCCGCTTGTCCTTAAAAGCGACCAATTATCAGAGGCTGCTGTCGAAGTAGTGTCGGACAGCTCGGCTGTCTTCTTGTTGTTATCCATCCAGCTAGGCTGTCTTGTATGAGGCCCCAATCCACACAAGTTGTTCTTGAAAACCTAAACCCTACATTCCCCATAACACGATTTCTATCAATTAAAGTAAGAGGCGGGCTGTTTCCATCCTATCTGTGAGAGAGAACTTATTAACTGTACTGAGATGGATACAATGTCCCAGCAGAGGAGATACTCACTGAGTAAAAATACCTATCCACTACAGAATCAAACTCACATTCCGCATGCGACGCAAAGTGCCGAACAGTTACACCATAAACGCTAGTATGGAGAGCTTTAAAAAAAAAATTCCCTACAGCAATGGTATAGTAAAGAGAGTTGTGTCAAAAGACATGTTCATTTGGCATACACATTCAACATGTCTGGTTCTAAACTCATCAGACTGGCGTCAGTAGTCTTGTGGTTAGGCAACTGGACCTGTAATCATGAGATTGCTGGTTTGGGGGGAAGGGGGGGAGGGGGGGGATGTCGAGGCTCAGCTTAGCCTGCTGTTGTCCTTGAGAAAGGAAATGTGCACAAATTTTCCCATTTGGCTCAGTCCTACAGAAGATGGACATGAAATTCAGGAGTTCCACCTCCTCACTTCTTCACTATATTATGTAGATGTAAGTACTCGCTAGTGCTCTCCCGAAATGGTTTACCGCCACTTTTTCTAATGGTTGGTAGAGGAAGTTTTAGGAGACGTAAACAGCTTGCATAGTTGTTCATTTTTAACTCTTTGTGATTCTTCGTCCAATTACGAATAGTCTGAGTGTTCACACAAACAAATCCATCGACATTTGACAGAATGATAGGGGTTTTAAATTAACACCCTTTGCCGATGGGTGTGTAAAATTGTGGAATCCCTTGCATACTGAAAAAGTTAAACAAGGGGAAAGACATTTTGGCTTAGTTTAAAATCTCTCTTGAAAGGATATTCTACTTTTCTGTACAAATGTAGACAGAAACATCTCAGCAATTAAGGGGTCAATTAACGATCTCATAGCATTGCAAGGGGCGTTGAACCTTTAAAATGTTCTCCATCTCACCAGATGTAAAAAGTCCAGCGTGACATGCTGCAACAAGTAGTGGTCATCTTCCATCCTCATGGCCACCACCACCACCGTGTCCAAAAACTTGATCAGCTTCAGGATAATCTCAGTAGCAACGGACTCATCAACGGTTGTTGTGGAAGTGATGTCCAGACCGCCAGGCCATCTTTTACTGGCTTCTCCGGCAGGGCCACTGTCTACACTTCCTTTACCCTTGCCCACTGAGTCTTCTTCCTGGGAGGAGCTGCGGGAGAGAGAGGATACACAAGACAATAACATAAGCTTTATGGTCCATTTACAGGATGTTTGTTTGTTTGT
>NW_004798098.1:135259-143315 GCF_000002075.1 Aplysia californica | reverse complement strand
TTAGACCACCAAGGGATCTTTAACGTGCGCAACTTGCACACGGGCCCTCCGAGATTTTTCGCCCTACAGGATGTTTCAACTTTATTGAACATATAGAAGAAGAAAAATCCATTGGTACATAAAGTAGCTTAAGAAGAAGAATTTCGTATTGTGAAAGTGTGAAATTATAATTAATACAGTTGGGATGTGTCTCGTGTGCACTCGAGAACAGTCTGCATACCTTTGCTCTGAATTCTTTCAAGGCGTTTTAACCTCGACGTTGACAAAGTGAGGGAACTTGTCCAAAACAGAATCGTAAGGAAGCCAGGAAAAAATGTCCTCCAAGACATCTTCCATCTTGGACCAGCAAATTTAGAGGGAAGGTTCCAGAGGGAGCTTGTACACAGTGAGATCAAGGATCACCTGACCGATCCGCAAACTGTAACTTCACACCTCCCAAGTGCTATCCTTGCCTCTTTAATAATGGCACGAGTCAAATCTTATTTATCCATCATCACCGGTACTTGCATTTCATAGGACCACTGTTTGACTAATTAAAAACAGACAGGATTGAAGTTCTCCTTTGTTTCCACCTGTAGCCTCACCCATTGATGCAAAATGCACAAGCAACCAACACCATCATCGCTCCCCTGCATGCAACAATTCAAGTAACTTTTTGTCTTGGCTGGCTAAACGACCAGGGCGGCAGGCAGTAGTCAAATTAATTTTACACCACTTGAAACCCAGGAAAGTGATGGAGCACTACTCGGTCACTTTCATAAGCAGTGATGAGATTTCACACCAAGAACACCCTAACCAACTGCACCGCTCAGGGCTCACATAGATGGGGTAACAGCTATCCCAAAACCACATCCCTTCCTCACCAGGTGGCATGGCGTAAAGGTTAGAGCCAATGGAACCAAATGGGAGTTTTGTTCCATATCTAGATAGAGAGGGCAAAGTATTGTCTTGGACAGGTCAAAACCCACAGAAGATGTTAAGGCAGACTGAACTTCAATCACAATAAATACCTTGCTATATCTCAAAGTTGAAGTTGAAAAGTCTAAAAGTTTAAACAGCCCAGATAAAGAAGCATCAGCCAGCTGACCCTGTCACCCACAGCGAAAGTGCTCAAAGAGAAATCTTCCATCTCAACAATAATTTCAATCCTGGTATCCCTTGCGCCAGATAGATGACACTCGCCTTAAAATAGCTGACGTCTGCCGAAAATTTTTCTGTCTCACACTCCTCGTTCTCCCTTCCCCCCTCCATCTTTTTTGAGCAATATAGTCAAATTTGCTCTTAAGGCCACCTGTATAAGACAAACACCTGAACAAACATCCACTTCCCATTTCCTCACTTGCTTTTATTTTTCACATTATGAGACTGTGTAAGATAGCCACCTGTCTAAAATGGCCACTTTTCTCCTCGACAATGGGTGGGCATCTCGGATAGTTTTGATTGTGGGCTATTCCACGATAACTGGCGGGACATTTGGACTATACTTTCTTACAATGATAACACTGGTAATTCAATATCGATTAGTTTATTTCAACTTTAAATGATCAGAACATTTGAAAGACATATTAAGAATATTATATGCAGTTATTTATTTTTTTAAAGTATTTTATACAACTGATGGGACAAATGGGGTATTTTTTCTGTCCCATCAGTTACCGAAACTAAACACGTCAATTTGCATAAAGTACGTTTTTCAAATGACTGCATTTAATATAGTCTTTCAAATTTTCTGATCACATGAAGTTGAAAGAAATCACTTGATATTAAATTACAGTGTCATCATTGTTAGAAAGTATAGTCCAAATGTCTCGTCAGTTACCATGGAATAGCCCTTGTTACACTTGTATTTATGCACTTACTCCTGAGAGGCTTGTGAAGAGGAGAAGTGCTGATTTGTACTGGCCGCCCCTGACGCAGTCTGGCGAGATCTTCCATCTTGGGACTCCCCTGGGGGCACCAAAATGTGCATGACCTGGTTGTGGAGGAGCTTGGTCAGGGCCGTCACACACATCGACTGCAACAGACAGGATTATATGTTGATTTTGTCACAAAACTGAGTAAAACAAAGAACACTGACATAAAACTTGTCAGTCTGACCAGTGAAAAAGTAACACAGATAAATAGAAAAACATCAGAGGGAAAGAAAATATGGACCTACCCTCTAACCACCTGTAAGATTATTGAATCAAAAGGAAAAAAACACTATACTGGAACATAACAAAATTGGAGCATGCGCATGCAAAGGGGGATTTTTTTTTTTTTTTGGTTAATTTGTTTGTTTTTTTCATTTTCATTTTTTTTTGGGGGGGGGGGGGGGTCACTAAAGAGAGCTGGGATGAAGGAATGAAACCTCCATAACTGCATAACTTAGAACCAAACATTATTAAAGAGTCAAGTAAGAGAAAGCATTACAGCAAATCGGGCAAAAAAAACCACCCCAAAAATGGATAAAAGAGAAGACAACGAAAACTCTTCAGAGGAATTCTTAAAGCCACAAGTGACAAAGCACCAGGTCAGCTATGAAAAACAAAACAACAAAAAACAGAATAAGCTGACCACACTAAGCATCCAGTAACCATCACCACAGGCTCAATAAATCAAGACAACATAAAAAAAGCCTGAAAGGAGTTGTTACTGGAGAAAGTAGAAATAAGGGATGGAGAGGGGAGCATGTTAAGGGAAAAGACATGATATAAGACAAAATTGTCTGTCCCACTGAAACTAACCTTAAAGTAAATGTCGGAGGAGAAGAACAGCCTGTGCAGGGGTTCCAAGATTCCGGAGAACAGATCTGAAATAGGAATAGGAACACTCAAATAAAAAAACGGCCAGATAGGTTCGCTGTATGTTCATCCCCTTATATAGACTCACACAGAGATGTGGGGGCTCTCGTGGCCTAGAGGTTAAGGCTAAGGTGTTCGTCTCTCATTCAAAGGTCCCAGGTTCAAATCCAAGTAGTAACGGAATAATTTTCTCTAAAATTGCCTCCTTTCACCTCCTTTCCTTCTCTCTAGCAATGTTCTGTCATCTGCTTTCGTCTCCACTTTCTGCCCCCCTCTCCCCCCCTCCTCTGGGCTCCTGACTCTTTTCTGCAGCCTTTCTACTGCTACTCCCAGGCTCTTTCTGTCTGCTGTCTTTCTGCCTCACCCCTGATCTTCTGGTAGGAAAGATCTACACCTAGCCTTCTTGGACAAGGGTGAAAAATCTCGGAGGTCCCGTGAGCAAGTTGCCCACGTTAAAGATCTCTTGGTGGTCTAAAATCGATAAGAGTAGGCTTCGGCTACCACCCGAGCAAAATCCAAAATTCCTACCAACTGAAAATGTTGAATGTGTCTCGCGCGCTCATACGACCTTATGCAGTTGAGAGAGCAGTAAAACATTTAACCCCCAAAAAAAAACCCAGCCTTTTTTTTAATACAGAGATGTGCACAGCTACAGAAAATTTTTTATTCTACATGACCACAACAGTTTTTAGTCCACATGAATTTACAGAATGACATATTATATCACAATGGTCATTTCATTTTATTTTTTTTTATAGTTGAGGGTTTTACTGCGCTCGCAACTGCATAAGGTCATATGAGCGTCAAGGGGTGGGTGTCAACAGAGAAGTCTTTACAGGGAATCAGACTGCTCACCTCTCTAGCTTCAACAGTCTGCTTCGACTATCAAGGCACCCCAAAATAGCAGGTCACAAAAGAGCGACAAACATACAAAAGAAGTAGAGGAAAATGACAATAGTAAAAGGATCAGGAAATAAAAAGCAGGTCATTTCATAAACATATGATATAATGATGGCCATGTAGCAGGCATATATATCCTATGACAGTCATTTAATTTTTACAGCTGGGAAATAGCATACTGACTGACAAAACTAGGAGAGACACATGAAAAGACCCACTGGCAGCACATTCTTACTACCCTCATGATCTCAGTAAACCCTACCATTCAGGTTTTCTTAAAACCGTACCCTTCAGGGTTGGTTCTCCAAAGTTGTCTTTTAACCCACTTGAGCCTATTCCCATGTATTTATGGGACGCCTCTCTGGACCACTGGCCTAATCCCGTGGATTTACAGGATACGTTTTATCAATCGACATCTCCCATATCTTTTGGTTTCAAGCTATGGGAAGCAGTGAGCCAACAGTTGACCCACTTGTTTCGTTTCGTAATGGTAAGTAAAAAATTTGGTGAAGTTACGGGCCATGCTTTTCAGCTGTAACGGAGTAAGTAAGTCAGTCACTCCTGCATTGCGATAGATGATTTTATTTATACATTGGATGCAAAAAGAATTGCGTAACTCCCAGTAGTCCCAGACATTGCCAATTCAGAATATTGATTAAATAAAAATTATTCAGACGAATTAGGTGCAATTTTCTTTTGCAGTGAGGGCGTTTCTTTTCTCTTGTTGCATTTTTTTTACTATGATACTTTCAGTCTTTTTATGTTAACGATTTAATATACACCCAAAAGTGTCAGGCTGCAATGGTTGTTGGGTGAAAAATAGCCCAGGCTCAAGTGAGCTAAAATCCTGAACTCAGACTCAACCAAGAGAATACCCTCTGTTTTGAGATTTATCTTATCCACAAATATTTTTATTTATAGAGAAACTAGGCATCTATGATCGGTGCCGTTTTTTCCTCCTTCTCATCAGTCTTTCAATCCATTTTTCCTTTAACATTTATGAAGGTTTGGTTTTAAAACCGGTATTAATCTTAATTTTTTTTCTTCTTACGTACCAAAATCATTTCTACCACCAACTTCACCAGTACAACATATGCATCATCTATCCTATCCACATTTGAATGTCTAAAGGTCTTTTCAAAGACATGGTACATGGTCCAAACATCAGGTTAAAGACGATGAAAACTAAAATCTTCCATCCTTTCACAGCTATTTAGAGTCTATAATTTCTCTTTTCTTTTTCCGTTGAAAAACCAAACAACAACAAAACCCACAGAGTTAGTTTTAGTAAAGGTTTTACGATGATCGCAACTGCATAAGGTCCAATGAGCGCCAGAAGTTTAGAGGTGTTACAAGAGATTAACAAACATAAAAAAGAAGAAAGGGAGATAAGGACGATAGATGTTTGATAGGAAACAAGAAACAAACCACACCAGAGCACCCGCCAACCACCCACAAATCCACAGAGGTGGACACAGTTCAGTACAATTTGAGAACAGAGAGGCACATCACTGGCACATGTGGTGTGAAGCCATTAGGTGGTCTGCCATCATACATAGAAGCCATGAGTTCAATTCTTGAGAAAGGATATTTCTTTTTTTTACATTGATTATCTCCATCTATCAGCTGGGATGCTGTATCCCTCTCTGCCCAGGCTGGCAGTCGATTCAGCCCACCCCTAAATAGTAATCACAAAAGTGTAACACGTACAATTTCTAATTTTAAAAGAAGCACATCGACATAATATTAGTCTATTAGTGATAAAACAACATCAGTGCAAAGCAACCACCTGGTTATTTCCGCGAAAAAAGAGGGGATATAAGGTGAGAACGGGTGACAATGAAAAAAAAAAAACAAAACAAGAAAAAAACAAGAAAAAAAACAACAAAACAAAATTCAACCTTGAAAACTGCTGGGTCTGATGCAGGTGATCAAGGAGAAGATCATAGAGGCACAGGCCTGTCCATCCCAGGTGGGCAGGTAACGAGTAAGGAATCCTTCCACCACAGGTAGACACTGTGACATTACAAATATAGAACAGACAACATTTATCGGTTTGAAAGAAGAAAAAAAATTACATCAAAGAGAAAAAATCGTCATTAAAAAATATATGTGTGTACAGTGGAGTCCATTCAAAAACTGAAGACGTTTATCTAAAAACAGCTGTACACTGAAAGAAAAGAAAAGCTCTGATTTTTTTCCTTCTATTTGAGCAACCTCTCTAAACCAAAAACATGTGTTACACGGAAGAAAATCTGGTGCTCCGGCAGATTTTGGTTTAAGTGGATTCCATTCTACATTAATTTTATACAGAGTAAAGACATTCAACATTAAATTTTTTTAAAACGACCCCATAACCACCTTCTATGAATAAATAAATTGTGACCTCTTTTACCATCTAATAGTTTGTTTTGGTGTTTTACGGCGTTCCAAACTGTATAAGCTCATGAGCGTGACTTTGGTTTACTGAAATAAAGAACTAAGACCTCCATAGTCATCTGCAATAATAAGAAAATAAAGATCCCAAAAACCACCTTCTACAATAAAGATAAAATAAAACATCAGCTACCTGAACATTGGGAGAGAAAGTTTGCAACATCTGCAACAATTTCTCAAATTTCTCCGTCTCACTCTTGCTTTTTTCCCGGAACCCTAAGAGTACAAAACAAAAGTAATTTATGGTTATTTCTTCATGCAGCAGATAATAATATGAATTCAGGGATCAAATCATAGGCCTAATTATCTTTTTAAAAAATCAAATGGGACATCGAATGGGACAACAGACAAAAATATTTCTTTAAAAAACCAAATTAAGATTTAAGAACCAAAATGACAAAAGCACAACACGGTCCTTCATCAAACTGTCTGGACACAAGTGAAGGAAATTATGGCATTACAGGATACTCATGAAACAGAAATCAGACTATGGAAAGGGGCTCCTCAAAATATTCTTTAGATGCCTTCCCTCTTTGATTTTCAAAGGCAGATATGAATGAGATTATAGAAGAAGAGTATGTGATAGAACATTAACCTCTAACCAAAAATTCTACTCCAATAGTCAATTTCAAAACTCCACCATAAGTGATGTAGAATAGTAAGACAAAGAGTCTCTCTCTCTCCCTCTCAGGTTAGAGGTATTATCAGAGTAATAATAATAATATATAACATTTATATTGTACAGCGCATGCTCCCACTCGACAGTAAGGAGGAGAGATAAGGACGATAGACATTTGATAGGAAAGAATGAGCAAACCACACCAGAGTACCCGCCAGCCATCCTTCCACTCCACTCCATCCCCTGTGTTAAAGACAAGAAAAAGACCACAAATGCTCAAACAGTCCCGATCACAGGATACAGGACACTGTAGGTTGTAAGGTGGCACTGACCAAAGGTCAACACGTGCTGGATCCAGAAGCACAGCCGGGCCATAACCACAGGGTCAGGATTGCACGACAACAGCAGCTGCAGCCGGGTGTCACTGAGAGCAGCCGCGATTTGACTCGGATACTTTGAGGGAGGAGGGGTGGGAGTGGAGGAGAGCAAATACGTATTTATTATTTACTTGAGTTTGAGTAAAGAGATGCACATCGCTACAATAATGATCATTTAGTGCAGGGAAAAAGCAAGACAGACAGAAACAACAGAGGGAAAGAAAAGAAGTAGGACATACTGCCAATGGTACCCTTCAATTCAACCAGCAGCAGATTTACTTGTTGTGAGATGACAAGATGTGTGAGGTGTCGAGGTGAAATCAGGCAAAATAATTAAATCAAAGATACTGACATTTTTCAGCTGGTTTGGTAAATTTTATCGAAGTTTTGTTTTTTGGCTAAACAACTTTTGTGTCCATTTAAAAGCACATTTCAGTGTGGATTTTACTTTAAAATGTTGATTAAAGGCACAAAAATTGAAAAATTTTCAGTTTCCACGGACTCTCAGACTATGAAAGTCACCAAACTTTGCAGCCATTTTCTCTCTAATTTTACATATGAAACCAGGCAACCCCTACCTCCTTCAATAGCAAATATATCTCGATTTTTATTCAAGACAGATTCGTATTTATATGCGCAAGCTTTAAGATGATACTATTAATTCCATATGTCCAAAAATTGACGCGCGCCGCATTCCACCGCATCGCAACACATGTGGTTAGAAAATTCAAGAACTTTGTCCAGATTACGTACACATTTGTAGCACAAGAAACTGTTTAGAGGGGACCAGATGAAACAAGGAAAAACAATGAAACCCATCCATAATATATAGAAATGTATATATAAGGTGTGTGTTTGTGTATGCAAAAAAGTACGGAGAGAGACCAAGAGACAGACAGACAGAAAGAGTGGGGGTGGGGTGGGGGGGAAGGGAGAGAGAG
>NW_004798098.1:131381-134336 GCF_000002075.1 Aplysia californica | reverse complement strand
CAACAATTATAATAATAGGAACAGTATTAATTGTATAAACCATATAAAGTCAAACAGTTTGTGCTGACAAAATGATTAACTTCATTGATATAGATATATTAAATTTATAGAATGAGTTTCAATAATTTATTAGTATGAAATGAAAGACATGTTAGAAAACCAACAGCAGTAGAAAATATACTAATTTGAACCCTGGGTCCATTTTCAGTCGATACCTTCATGAATTGTGAGAAGTATCTCATTTTGTCAGCACACCTCACAAATAGTAACGAAACAAAACAATCATTCCTACAGATTACCTCTCTTTTAAAAAAACTAGCTCAAAGTGTTCTACAACATTACAACATTGAATCTTTCAAAGAAAAATAATAATAATAATAATAATAATAGATAGCATTTATATAGCGCATATCCCCGCTCAACAGCAGGCTCTAGAAGTAGGTGATTTGGCGATTCTGGTGAGGATCACCAGGGTAGTGACTTCATGCTCTGCTTGGAAATACATGCAGGTGGGCAGCACAGAAGTTTTGAATTCTGAAAGGAGGCAAAAGTGGGCTCCGGCCATAAAAAGTTTGACAAAAAACTGGGAGGGGAGATAAAACGAGAGCCGAACAGATGACATCGGGAAAGCACAAAGAAAACATGCCACGAAAGCAGAACAGAGGACATGGAAAGCGCAGAGAAAATATGCCACTCCATCACCAGAGAGACTGTGGCACTGAAGTGGTGCCCAACCCATCAACAAGAGCACACTTGCTTAGAGTCTGGGCTACTTAGCTATCCTTTCTTTGTCATACATGGCAAATCAGCAAGTCCATATATATACCAACACAGGACTTCCTGTTATTCAAAAATCAAAATGCTTACCCCTTTCCATCTCACAATTTTACTCTTTTCTCTCTTAAATAGTATAATAGTTTCATTCTTTTCGAATTTCTAAGAGAACTAAACCCAGTTCTTAGATCCAGTTCCACTCTTCTCATTTCTATGTCACACATGGCGTTTTAAATCTTCAGAGTTCTAAAACCAGTGAAAAATGCAATACCCAAAAAGGTAACTATGCAGAGAAATCGTCAGCAGTCGGCGGCGCGTGAGTCGGCACGAAAACGAAAGTGCCGACAAAGCCGACGGGAGAAAAAGGGGTCGCTGGCAGTCGGCCAGGCCTCGCACTACGTACATTGACTGATACAGGCGGGCCTAGCGATTGTCGGATTTCAGACGACTGTCGGCAAACATGCAGGTCTATGTGTATTAACAGGAGGCACAGCTGGCCCGGTGGGCGAATCATGCGAATTTATGGGATGCGCTTTATCGATCGATATTTCCAGTGTTTTTCGGTTACAAACTACGGGAAGCATGGAGCCAACAGTTGACTCACTTGTTTCGCTTCATAAAAAATTTGGTGAAGTTATGTGCAAGATCTTTTAGCTATAACGGACGAAGTCAATCACACCTGTATTGCAACAGCTCTCTGAACGGAAGCAAAGCCGCAGTCGTTCTCAAAGT
Organism: Aplysia californica; assembly: GCF_000002075.1. Lineage (NCBI taxonomy): Eukaryota > Metazoa > Mollusca > Gastropoda > Aplysiida > Aplysiidae > Aplysia > Aplysia californica. Next base: position 132,830 of record NW_004798098.1, on the reverse strand, counting down.
GTTTGAAGTTTGATCCTGTACAGAAAGAAAACGACTGAGAGAAAGAAAAAAACTCATTACTTGCACCCGTCTCTCCTTCCCTCTCCGATATGCAATCTCAGTGGCACTTCGTTTCTCCCCTTCATCAGGCTCCTGCTGCTGTTGGCTGACCACATCCATGATGGTTGACCTCCAAGTCGAATCATGAGCTTTGAAAAACACCTGCAACAAGAACAAAATTCTTATTTCATGCGCATTATGGACAAAATTTTATGTTTTCTCACCCCACTGAATGCACCTGGCCATTTCTAAGGACTCAAGTATATTTGAGCACCAACATTCTTATACATGAATAATGTCCCCATTCATTGGGTCAGGTCACTTTGAGCTGCAACATAATATTTATTCTCTTTGAAAATCTTAATTTTTGAGGGAAAAGCCCTGGGCCAGTGGTTGATTTTGGCCTGATAGGAAAAGAGTTAAAGAAACTGCAATAAAATCTTGATTTAAATTTTGGGCTTATTATCATAGCTGCCACATAGGAATTTTAAAAAAGGAGGAAATCCCTGCGAAGGCATACGCGCGCTCTCCGAAACCAGTGAGATCCAGAGGCAATATATACTGGAAAAATCTAGCCTACTGTTTTGGAAGGGAAAACTGTCATATTGTTGACCATAGGCAAGTGAATTAAAATGTATTTGAAAAAAAAAAAAACAACAACAAAAAACCTTAAAGGCACTAAGTTGATTAACGAGCATTCGAGTCAATTTGACACAGTTTGGACTTGGTGACTAAAAATCCAGTGTTTTTTGCCCGCTGGTGTCTCATAAAAAGATTTCTTTCACTTCAAACTTGTTCATAGACGTAGAGCAGTATCGGATCAAGGAGGCAGGCCCCTGTCGTGTGTTTCTTATTTAGAGATCTAAACTAAATTAAAATTATAGCCTAGGCTATCTAATCTAGATCTAGATATATCTAAATATGTGTAGATCTAGATTATATCTAGAGATTGATTATCGAGATCTAGATCTAGATTCACTTCCACAGCCACAATAGCCGTCATGTAAACAAACGGGACTGCAATTGTACAGGAGTGCTGCGGGCGGCGATTTCTTTCGCACCAAATGCAAAGTGCAGCAAGCAGCTTGTTAAATTTTCTAATGAATTTTTCAAGTCGAACACTGGCTGCTTCTTTCTCATTCCAGCTCCTTTTAATTTTGCATTCTGCATCAATTTCTCTCGAATTTCCGCCGTTTTCAATGACAACTCGGCGCGCCAACGTCCCGATGCCCGATCGACACTGTGCTGCTCCACAACAATAAACAATGTGAAACTAGCGCTGGGCCTAGAAGAACGGAAGTAGAAAGCTACGGGCAGACATGCGCAAGCCGCGTTTTCGTCTCTCTCCCGGTTCGGCGTTTTCCTCGGGGGGAAAAAAAGTATGAAATTTGCGACCAAGAGCGGTCCAGC
>NW_004798098.1:129031-131238 GCF_000002075.1 Aplysia californica | reverse complement strand
GAAAAAAAAAAAAAAAAAAAAAAAAAACTCTTAAAGGCACTAAGTTGACTAACAAGCATTCGAGTCAATTTGACACAGTTTGGACTTGGTGACTAAAAATCCAGTGTTTTTTGCCAGCTGGTGTCTCATAAAAAGATTTCTTTCACTTCAAACTTGTTCATAGACGTAGAGCAGTATCGGATCAAGGAGGCAGGCCCCTGTAGTGTGTTTCTTATTTAGAGATCTAAACTGAATTAAAATTATAGCCTAGGCTATCTAATCTAGATCTACATATATCTAAATATGGGTAGATCTAAATTATATCTAGAGATTGATTATCGAGATCTAGATCTAGATTCATTTCCACAGCCACAATAGCCGTCATGTAAACAAACGGGACCGCAATTGTACAGGAGTGCCGCGGGCGGCTATTTCTTTCGCACCAAATGCAAAGTGCAGCAAGCGGCTTGTTAAATTTTCTAATGAATTTTTCAAGTCGAACACCGGCTGCTTCTTTCTCATTCCAGCTCCTTTTAATTTTGCATTCTGCATCAATTTCTCTCAAATTTCCGCCGTTTTCAATGACAACTCGGCGTGCCAACTCGGATCGACACTGTGCTGCTCCACAACAATAAACAATGTGAAACTAGCGCTGGGCCTAGAAGAATGGAAGTAGAAAGCTACGGGCAGACATGCGCAAGCCGTGTTTTCGTCTCTCTCTCCCGGTTCGGTGTTTTCCTCGGGGAAAAAAAAGTATGAAATTTGCGACCGAGAGCGGCCCAGCGGAGGAAGGAGGAAAGTAGCGGGAAAAGCTAGATGAAGCGGAGTTTCCGCTATTTAGCGGGAAAGTAGCAGCTATGATTATACACATGAACAACTGGCCGACAATATATTGAATTACAAAAATAAGCAAGCTTTCATTGCTAATCTCATAGCTCTGGGTTAAAGAACTGATATCAACCCATGCACAATGGAGGCCACAATAATGCTCAATTAGTAACAAAAGATTGGTTTTCTACACCGTAGGTGTGGCCATAAGCTGCCTGGGGACATCAAGAGAGCAGATGGAATGATAGGGCCTCGCGCCTACTTGTTATTTTTTTCCGACTCCAGACAAAGCATTGTATGCAAATTAGATATTTTGCTGGCATCACGGAAAGCTTATTGTGCAACACGATTTTCGTACAAACATGATCTTTTGCCTTGTGTGGAATCTGCAGCCGCTCCTCGATTCACCCAAGAAAACGGATAATTTTGAACTGTAGGGATATTTTTGGTCCCAATTTCATTTAATATTTGCTATAAATAATTGTCTTACATTAAATTACATACATTTGAGCCGTTCTTCAAAGCAATTGCGTCAATAATTTCGATCTGAAGGCTTCATGGCCTAGATTTGGACCTATCTAGATCTAAGTCAGCTCGGTGTAGCGTCAAACCACAGAATCGAGATTTTACCTGTCATTCGGGCAATGACATCACGAAAACGCATTGCCTGGAACATGCAAAAAAATATAGAGGGCGTCCCATCTGAACAGTACATTATGAGTCATACAATGATTTGACAGCATTCAATAAAATCAATAAGTCAAAGCACAAATTGAACTTCAACAGTAGTTGAGAATCAAGACATTAAGACAAAGACGGAAACATAAGTTTTTAAAAAAAGGTACCTTATTGCTGTAATCCAATCTCATTGTCACCAGGTGAGGGCAATACACCTTGTAGATGAACAGCAAGCCCATGATGCAAGGCTCAGGGCCCTAGCAGGACATGGGGAGAAAAAAGGATTTGTAACTAAACTATGAATGACGAAAAATTGGCACAGACCTTTAAAAATAATTGTGTATGCTCAGAAAATCAGCTAGAACAGTTCCATTTTTTTAATGTCTCTCAAACATACCAATGGCTAGACACAAGACTCAAATAAATGCCATTTTTTTGCAGTTTGGCATTTGTCGAAGTCTTGCACCCAACCATAGATGCAAAACAACAAATGAGACAACCATTATAAGACAGCCTTGTTTTCCATCTTCTGCAAAGGCAACAGAAATTAATTTTTCATTGACACAAGTCAGTATCCCTATTGTTATATAAACACATGACATTGTCCAAGACCATCACCCACTGTGGAAGATAAAAGTGTTTTCATAGAATAGACAGGTGGAAATTTTAGACAGTGTCATCATAATACAGAAAAAAATACAGGGGGGGGGGGGGGGGGGGGG
>NW_004798098.1:126558-128931 GCF_000002075.1 Aplysia californica | reverse complement strand
GGGGGGGGGGGGGGGGAGTGGTCGCTTGTATATGCGACTGTTTTGGACAGGTAGCGCATTGGAGCAGGTTAGATTGTAGTGCCATAGATCCTTACATGAAAAATGTGGCTGGGCTTTACATCTTTAGCATGAACTAATACGCCCTTGAACTATAAAGTTCTAGGATTTTTCTAAGTACATCACTCACCAACTTCCTTGAAAGCTCCAGCAGTTGGTGGACTTTGTACAGTTTCACATCATGTTTCCGAGTCAGAAGGAACAGCAAATGACAGGCATGAGGGAGCTAAAACAAAAGCATTTATGACTGTTAGCTAATGCATGCAGTTCATCTCTTCATGCTAAAATCTCTAAAAATGTCCACTGAAAGAATAGGACAGGTAACAGTTATCCAAAATACAAGACTTTACTGCTAACAAAAAGAAATGTTTTTAACCTGAAAAGTTTGTTTAAAAAAATAAGTAAAAATATAAAGCAATACAAATATAATATACGGGAATGAGAAAGGGAAAATAAGTTCATTAATCTCTGTCAGGAATAGGAATATCGCATAATTTAATGAGGGGAGAAAATGTCTTACTCTCAGCTCCCTCTCTTTCTCTCTCAACCTCCTCCCCCCCCCCCCCTCCACTCATGTATACATGAATGATGTCTGAAAAATGAAGGTGGTTGTTGACCACAGAAAAAAAAAAAAGAAGCAAAACAGAACAGTAAGAAGTTATGAGCAGAAGAGAGAGATAATATCGATTTTTACTCACCAACAAGTAAGAATTGACAAATGTGAAGATGATGTTGTACAGGTTATGAAGCTGATCAAATCCTTCCAAGTGGTCGAATATGAGGAGGAGCCAACGAAGGAGTATACTCTGAAACAAATCCAAAACAAGAAGTTACCCTGATGCACTCTCCAACTGCCAAGTCCAACATTGAACATAACATTAACATAGTGGAACTGGTGGACACAAAATGTAGGGACTGGGAAAACCCTTTTTGAGAGTGGAGTAAGTGTGACAATAAACCGCTCTGAACACAAGTAAAAAACGGTAAAGTTTTTGGGTTTTTTGTTTTAATGAGCGTTTTACAGTAGTTGCAACACAATTAGGTCATATAAAAGTGCTGAAGATCAGAGGTGTTACAAATAGAGTAACAAACACAAAAAAAGAAGGCAGAGAGATAAGGATGACAGATGTTTGATAAAAAAAAAAGTGGCAAACAGCCCACAGCACCCGCCAGACCTGCATGTGAGCCTCAACCAGATTGTCTGAAAATTTTACGCAACCCCCCCCCCCCCCAACCCCAAGAGCTTTTGTGGGTGTCATTTGTAAGGAAGGACTTCCGATATAACGAGCGACCACCCCAACAAACACAATAAAGAAGAGACCTAACCCTAACTCTACCCCTAGGCCTACCCCAAAAAAGAACCTGCAACAGGCCTCATGTAAAAAAGGCCAGCACAAGTCCCAAGTCCAAAATGAAAAATTTTTAAAAAATTAAAAACCACACTCCAAAACAAACAAGGAGCATAGGGTTTGATATAATAACACAATAGAATTGGAATATGAATTCTCCATATAGATCTAGTAACATAAATAAATCTAGATCTAAATCTTGTAGAACAAGTGAATAGCAATAGGCTTTGAACTAGAAATCTGCATCCGATTCCAAACAGAGGGACTCAGCTGAGTCTAGATCTAGATCTAGATATAATCTAGATAGATCTAGATGTAGATTCAAAATAAATAAATAATTCACGCACCTGATGAAATGCTTTTTACCAACATTAACATTACTGCACAACCTATGATAGGCTTTGACACAATAGACCTGGAATATGAATCCTCCATTGAGGTCTATAATCATTTAGATTTATATAAATCTAGATCTAGATTCTATTAGAACAAGTGAGTCGGACTTGAATGAATCCACACGTTCAGAACAATTGAATTAGTCAACAAACGAAATTCAAAATGGCCACTTGAGCCCGAAACTGAAAGTAGATAGTTTAGGTCGTCATCCTTTTTCGTATTCGCATTTCTACTCAGGTTCCGACAATTATGTTGGAAACGCTGACGTCGGAAATCGGCGGTCGGCACGAAGACGAAAGTACCCACAAAGCCGACGGGGGAAAAAGGGGGCGCTGGCAGTCACCAGGCCTCGCACTACGCACATTGACTGATACAGGTGGGCCTAGCGATAGCATCGGCCGGCTCGCGGGCCGGGTCGCGATTGTCGGATTTCAGACGATTGTCGGCAAACATGCAGGTCTACACCCGCATACGAAGAAGCAGTTAGGGAAAATTCCAGGTCACACATCACAGATACAGACATCAATAGAAAAACACACCAAAAAAAAAAAAAAGAATTAAAAGACATAAT
>NW_004798098.1:125010-126428 GCF_000002075.1 Aplysia californica | reverse complement strand
GAAGAGGAGGAAGATATGGAGAAGCAGGAGGAGGAGAAGGGGGAAGAGGGGGAGGTTGTTCCTAACAACAACAAGCTTCAGAATAAGAAAGCGTTCTCAAGAAGAAGATAACACAAAACATGCTATAAACAATATATATTTTCCAAGAAAAAAAGGCATCCCTGTGCAGCATTGTTTGATCACTCACATGCAAATTACTCGGGCCAGGGCTGGAGAAGATCTTGGAGCTTATGGCCAACACTGCCAGGACAGCCGCAGTCTGTGGGACTTTCCGGCACGGGATCAGGCACTTGACAAGCTTGGTGCGGATCCCCTGAGCTGCAGAGAGAAAGAGACAGGAAAATACTCGGTAGGAGGGGAGTTAAGAAAGACTTTGGAAAAAAGACAAAACAAAAATTTGGCAGGACAAAGACTGGTGGGCAAGTCTGAGATGGTAATCCAAGTGTGACAACTGCTGCTAAATGGCTACATTTCTAATACTTAGAGGCTATTCCCAAACGAAATTTTTAAAAATAGAGAGAAAAAAGGGGCCAAGAATGAGTAATGTTGTCCTTTGTTGAAAGGTGCCAACTGTTCACAAAAGAAAATTCAGAGATTTTCAGACTTGTGGAAACATGTGGTGACAAAAAGAAAACAAAATGGTCTTGTATGTACAAGTACAACAAAAGAATTATCAAGTCATTCTAACATACTCATACTGTAAAAAGTATATATTCTGAACTCTATAATTCACCACTGTTGTTCGCCCAGCTTTGAGACTGAGTATGTTTCCTTATGATTAAAAAATCCTGAAGAAGAAGAAGAAGAAGAAGGAGGAGGAGAAGGAGGAGAAAGAGAAGAAGAAGAACAAGAAGAAGACATGAATCGTCAGTTAAGTAGAACTCATCACGACTTCATGTAGTAAAAAAGTGTATAATATAATAAAATGCCAGATACAGTAAGACTTACACAGCTTATGGTGTGGGTTGATGATGACCTTCATTAGATCATTGATGTGTTCTGAGCTCAGGCCATGCGACATTGAGTGTTTGATGATATTCTCCAGGGACAACTGAAGTTTCACATTACCACGCAGGTTGTCTTCTTTTTTCACTGGAGACACACACAAAATGAAGGCAATGAACATTTAGATCCAAAAAGAAATGCAGTAGAATCAGTCTAAACTGAAATCTGTGGGGCCGCTGGATTTTCATCGGTTTAGCCGAGTTTTGAGTTTAGAAAGTTTGCTCAAATGAAAGAAAGAACATTCTGATATTTTATTTTATTTCCATTTACCGCTCTGTTTTCAGTTTAACTATTCGATTCAAGTGGATTCCACTGTATAAAACGACAAAAGTTCATGTTTTTCCAACCAAAAGAATGGCCAAATAAAGAGTGTAAAATGAAAAGTGTATGGGTTTGACAATTTGCACCCCCCC
>NW_004798098.1:122135-124910 GCF_000002075.1 Aplysia californica | reverse complement strand
CCCCCCCCCCCCCCCCCCCCAGCATGCAGAGCGCACAACCTTTGTTCCCACATCCCAAGATGCAGATGAGCTACATCAGTACTATACCTGTATCTCTGCAAAAATACCCCAAGCCCAATTATTATGAAATTCTCAGCAGATTGAGAAAATTGAACATGATGATCGTATGATCACTAAAAAATGAACTAGAAACGGATTTGATAACACTAGATCTGGCACATTCATCAAGATTCTAGACTCTTCATTTAAGGACAAAGACCTTTTGTCAAACAGAACCTGTGACTGTAATGGGTTAAAAGCCAGAGCACATTTAGATCCCTTTAAATAAAATAAAATTGGGGTACTTGGTTGACTGTCTACAAAATGAGCTTTTTACAAAGCGACAAAGGATCTTTGTTATAAAATCCTTTAATAGAAGAAGCATCCAAACATTTTCTCAAACACATAAACTAGTAAGTGTCATTCAGCTCTATAAAGTAAAGGTAGCTTTTCTCAAAGTAGTCAAAGCTCCAGGCTTTTTTACAATTGTACTTTCACTTTCAGACTACAATATATAGACCTACACACAAATTTACTCAAAACTAAGAAATACAACAATATTTAGATAGCGAGAAAAGTTAAGTCTGAAAAGTTTTAGTATCTTACAGTTCTTGAAAAACAGGACTGCTTCCTCCAAGATCCTATGCTTGCGCTTTCCAGGGGACTCATGATCTTGAACGGCCTCATTTTCATCATCCGCCATGTTTATGACTCAAGGAACATATAATAATCTACAACAAAAAAATTGATAGAACAAGTAATTTGACAAATAAAATAATATAGTTAGCAATCATCATGACAGAGGGAAAAAAATTATAAAATAATATAAATAAAATATATAATGCACATTAAACTTTTAAGGTGGGCAGGAAATAAAATTACAGCACCATTCAGCAAGTCTCAAACTTGCTAACTAGAGTAGTCTACCCCTAAGATCCCACCACTTACAATCCTGGTTCACTTTTGAAGATCCTGCTGTTTTAAAGAAACAGAATTTTTACTGTGCAAAAGTCACCCCTAAGATCCCGCTCTGATTCACTTGGAAGGTCTATGTTCAGCTAAGATCCCGCATTTCAGATCATAACTTACGGAACAAAAACCCAGGCGGGCATAGCTGATTAACAAAGAGTGAAAAAAGTTAAGATCATTCACCTGCCCGTCGCGTCAAAGATCAGCCACTGCTAATGAATGTGATCACACACTTTGTAAAACTCAATGAAATGGTGTACAACAATGTTTGCCCCAGACAGGATCACGCTGAGGTGTGAGCTGACCGATCTGTTTTAAATTTACCCCAAACAACGCCTGGATCGCTAACAACAACAACCCCAAACAACGCACTCGCATCAGAGCTCTCCACTAAAAAATTACATCACTCATTGGGTGGGTATGGCCAATTCTTTTTTGTCTTTGACAAAAATTTCAGGAAGAATTCTGTAATGAGCGACCACTGCATTATGATTCATGAAATCTAAGGCTAAGACTAGGGAGGTTAGGGTTTGGGTTTGTGCTTGGGTCATAGGTTAGGGTTAGGGTTACGGTAGGGGCAAGTGTTGGGGTCAGGCGGTTATTGTTAGGGGGTAGGATCAATCTTAATTGTCTTTGTTGGGGTAGTCGCTCATTACTGTTCCAAAAACTCAATGTCACTGAACTTCCTGGAGATGGAAAATATTGTTCCTTTAGTTTAGTAAAGACCTTTCTTGACACCAATTTCTCTTGCATGTAGGCTATTGATGAGCAATACACGCCTCTGTAATGAGTCATGAGGCTGACATAAAGAACGGTCTGAACAGTGCTAGGCTTACTAATAATATAGCATATATATTCTCGGTTCTCGAGGCTGGGCTGGGCCATTATATTTATAAGGGAGGAAGGGATCAGGGGAGGGGGTCTACCCCCTGACAAACTGTTTAAATGAATAGATCTTGGCTACCGGTCTGAGATTCTTCATTGAGAGAGATTAAAAACTGGGGAAAATCATGAATTCCTAAGGTTGTCGAGACACAGAGGCAAAAGTAGTCCTAATCTGCTGGTCTGGTATTCTTCAATCTTACCGTTGACTTTGGCCAGCTCTATTCAGACTCGAGTCCGAATATATTCGGCAGGCCCTATTTGCAACGCCGCGTACTGAATAGCTCATGTCATATATGCTTTTTAAAACGCCATAGATCTAGATCAATTTAACTAGTAGCCATCATTTCTACATGACATGATAATAATTATAGTTTTGTCTGAATTGTGGATGATCCGGTCACAATTGACACAGAGTCAGTTCCGACCGGATGATCCAGTCATAATTGACTCCACCTTTTGCTCAACGAAGGCCTTTGCTCAAAAGATAACGTTTTCCCCCAAATCGACAATAGTCGCCTCCAGCGCTCGAGAGCTGGCCCGCTTGTTGGTGATTAAAATCGCCTCGCGCGCTCAGCAGAGTGAGAGAGGGAGGCGAGTTTTGTCGCCTGGAGCGCTCAGTGACAGGGGTCCTATGATGCCTAAATGAAAAAAAACGGGTGGGAATAGTAGGCGGTTGTTATTCTCACCTTGGATGAGAATGTATCAATTTTATTCTCACCCCCGGGTCCGGGTGACAATAAATATCCAGTTTATCCTCACCCCAGGTGAGTATAATCACTCAGAAAAAATTTCGGGTGGGGATCTCACTTCCCCGTGCTTTTTCGGTAGATCTCTAGTTCCCACCCCCCTTATTTGGGTGCTTTTTCGGTAGTTCCCACACAC
>NW_004798098.1:120528-121504 GCF_000002075.1 Aplysia californica | reverse complement strand
CGACAGGGTATTATCTGTGTATGGGTGCATGGATTCTAAGTAAAAATTTAACTCAAATTCTTGAAAAGCACGGAGGAGCCATACCGATGGGACGAAGTCGGGAACACTTGATTACACTTCGACTTGGGGGACTTCGATCTATTCAAACCATGTCATTTTATTTGGAATAGTACAAAATTACCGCCATTTCCGGTTAGCCTACTGCGCTCAACTGCGCTGCTGCGCAAGCAAAGTTGACAGAATCAAACCAAATGCTTGTGAGCAAGTATTTACTAGTCTAGCAGTTTTTGATTCTGATGAAGTTACATCTTATTCTTCATCGTTTCGCAGATTTTGTTTATTATTTTTTCACATTGGGCCTACTCATACTTATTACAAAGGGCCCCCTTTTGATGAAAGGAATGATCGCAGTATTAACATCAACTGAAAGTCATGGGCCTACTTTATTTACACTCTACTGGAACGGAGTAATAAATCCCGAGAGATGCAAAAAATTAAAAGGCTAGAACTAGAAGGTTTAGATAATACGTGTATAGTGATTATCATAGATTGATTCTCTATTCCGCTTTCCTGGTTGTACACTCCAGAATTTCAAAGGTGTGGAAACAGTGCGTACGCCTAGTGAACGGAAACCTCGCTTGTTTACAATGGCGTCTTAGAAGACGGACTTCCCAAGATTATATCTAAACGAAATTGAGGAAAAACTGAAAATTATACTATTGTGACTTCATGCGCCTCAATAAAACTGTGCACCCTTTAAATGATTCTGAACCACCATTAATTTTGTCAAATTCAAAAGTTTAGTGGTTCGGAAGTTTTAGGCGGGCAAAGTGACGGAAATATAATATGTATAGATAGATTATACTTCAACGTCTTTGATGAAATGTCTGTGTGTGTGTGAGTGTGTGTGTATGAGTGTGTGTGTGTATGAGTGTTTGTTTGTTTGTGTTTGCGTGTGTTTGTATGTGTGTGTGTG
>NW_004798098.1:114897-116810 GCF_000002075.1 Aplysia californica | reverse complement strand
CGGGGGGTACACAAATAACTTGAACAACTTTGCAACAAATAACACAATGTGAAAAGTCGTACTGATAAGGACGACAAACAAAGGAAAGGGGTGGAGAACCATGATCGTCATTGTTACAGCATACTCCCAACCTGTCACCTGAAGAAAAAGAAGAAAGATACACGTTACAATGCCCGAGTGTCAGAGCTAGATCTATATAGATTTAACAGATTGTGATGTGATATTTCCAGATATTCGTTCTATTTACTTAAAAGCACAACTGGATATTCTCACATGATGCTTTTATCACTTTATGAAAATAGTAATGTCGATCATTTTTATAGCGCCTATCACGTGCAGGCTACTCATATTGCTAGGCGTGTGATGGCGCCATGCCAGCGTTTTTGTATGGTTGTGGTAGGGCCTATTAGATCGTGGCATTGGCGCATGCTTGTTCCACTGTTGTAGCCTGTAAACGGAAAGGGCTTATCTCTGTAGGATTTAAGAATGAGATAGAACTGTATGGTTATAAGGTTTTAATAAAAAGCGTAAAACGGACCCATTGCTTGAGGAGTAAGACTCCTCTTGTGTCATGCGGGAAATAAATGATAAAAACTGAGCTATAACTATTCGCCCTACTTCCAAGTTCCTGTCATTTGAATTCTTGATGCTGTGCTTTTGGTTTTCCTTGTTTTGGGGTTGTTGTTGTTTTTTCAATCTTGACCTTAAAAAAACAGATGTAAAGTTGAGCATTTCTTGTTTTACAGCCTGTTTGATATTTATTCTAAACCCATTCCCTGTTGTTAAATATATATATTTTATCAATAACCTCGTATTCCACAGATGTAATGCCTTGCTACAAATTATTGTTTCAAGTAGAAATTCGAATATAAATACAGGGTTATAAAAAACAACAACAACAACAACCACAAAAGTTACAACTTTTTTTTTGCAAATAGTTTCCTCCACACTGAAATTTTACGTTTCAAATTTGTACACAACATTTCAAAGTCAAAAGGAATTTGTCTGATCTTCATTTGATAAAATCCACAGATTAGTTTTTCTGTACATAGCGCGTAAAAAAATCAGCTATGTCCATTTTTTGTAGCATAACGCACTTGTTCGCATTACCAATAAAAGTCTCAACAATTGCGCCATTGCAAGCTACAGTAGTCCAACAAAGTTTACAGATACTCGTACATATAGTTTTTCTCGAGTTTCCATTGCCTACCGAGATCATGGTTGAGATTAGTAAAAGAGCAGAGAGATTTTTTGTGTTGAACATTACCTCACCACCAACTCATTTCGAAAGTTTCGCACAAGGTGCGGAAACAATATTAGAGTGCCCGAAGCTTTCTTTGATGTCGAGGGTGGAAATGTAGGACCTGTAGAGAATATGAGAACTAAAAATTCCTAGACAAAACGACCATTTAGGTCAATTAAAAAATTGTCAAGTCTAAAGGAAGACATAATTATATAAAGCTCTGTTCCAGAATTTAAAGAATATTTTTGTAAACTCTGTAAGAGAAAAGAAATATTATTGTTTAAATGTTACAGGGATGGAAAGATAACATTTTAAGAAGAAAAGGAAGGGGAAAATAATAAACCAGTCATTTCATTAGTTTCCTTGCAAGATCTATTGCATTGGCAAATTTTGCGTTCAAGGGTGGTCTTTATAAAAAGACATTTCCGTTTTCGGAAAAAGTTTCTTCTTTATGAATTTTATGTCAAACAAATTCTGCTGCCTTTTTACTACTACTCCTTAGCTCTTTCATGCTACTGTCTTTCAGCCACATCCTTGATCATAGGGTAGGTATGATCAAACACCTAGCCTTTTCGGATAAGGGCGAAAAAATCTCGGAGGCTCTGTGTGCAAGTTGCGCACATTAAAGATTCCTCGACAAGAGTAGGCTTCGGCCGCCACCCGGGCAAAA
>NW_004798098.1:111341-113282 GCF_000002075.1 Aplysia californica | reverse complement strand
TCCCCCTCCTCCCCCTCCTCCTCCTCCTCGAGTTATGCCCGCTGAGTATTATCTGATTCTCTCACTGACTGAACTCTTGGATTATTAATGCAAGTCTTAGTGCAATATAATGAGATGGAGGAGGATGACATTCATACGACACTTTTGTCACATATGAATAAATTGCACCTGATGATCTTGAATGTGCAATTCGTGAAAATGTAGCTTATACACAAATCTAACACAATTTTAAATTTCCATCTTTTGTCTTTAAACATTTTCATGGTCAAGATGCTGGCGATCATTACGAAGAGCCAACCGTTCTTTATAAGCACGGGATAAAAACACTTAACGCCACAGGTAGCTTGGAAACAAGCAAAACAAAAAACAAATCCCCACAAAAAAACCCAACAAAACAGAAAAAAACCCAAGAAACCCTAAAAGGATGAATCTTTCGGATATCCTGCAAGAAGTTGGCCACGAAGGACTCTTTCAAATAATGGCCATATTACTGCTGACATTACCCAAAATGCCGATGCAGTGGAGCATGACTCAGATGTCCTTTGCTGCATATGCCCCAGAGTGGTGCTGTGCCGTGCAGAAATCTGATGACAATTCACTCGTCTGTCAGAATAGGAGACATATAGTGAACTCTACGTCATCGGTTGTTGAGTACGGTACGTGTGATGCCAACAGCACCAGCTGCCAGTATCGTCTGTTTTTAGATGACAAAGGGGCGAGGACAGTCGTGACAGAGGTAAGACTAATACGGGGTGCCCACTACGGCTGGATCGGGCCGATCACCCGACTCGATCGCCTGAAACTGAAAACAAACACGTTTGTTTTTGAGGCGATCGAGTCGGGCGATCGGCCCAATCGGCCGATCCCATCCGTAGTGGGCACCCCGTATAAGTGGTCTATTAAACAATCTGTTAAAACTGAAGAGTAGAGGTCTATTACACATTCAATTAAAATTGAACAGTAGGAGTCTATTACATATACACTTTCAGTTAGAACTGAACAGTTGTCCGCCCTCTTTGTGATAAAAAATGACACATTATGTAATCCCAACAAAAAAAAAATCTTTGTGATTTTCAAAATCCAGCAAGAAAAAAGAGTCATCCGTGAGTCAATAAAATTGTGTTATACGCTTGGTCCGAATTTGATAGATCTATTGTTTTTACGTTAAGACGTAGTTTCTAAAAGTGTACAAACGAAAATTTAATTACCAGCGGGCTGCAGATATGACAGACTGTTCGACCGATTGGCCACAACGAAAATCAGGCATAGCTTGATTTTTGTGCGTCCGGCCTTGGGACTATCTACTGCCCACTAGTGATAAAATTCTCGTTTGTAAACTTTTTGAAAACTACGTTTTAACGTAGGTGAAGAAATGGAAATGTATTGGACACACCCTGAGGAGACCCCTGACAAGCATCATCAGGCAGGCTTTAACGTGGAACCCACAAGGAAAACGTTAGAAGGGAAGACCAAAGATGACATGGAGGCGAGCAGTACAAGCGAAAATTGAAAAAGCGGGGACATCGTGGAAACATCTAGAAAAGGATGTTCGGGACAGGCTTCGCTGGAGTAATGTTGTTGAAGGCCTGTGCTCCACTAGGAGTTAAAAAGGGCAAGAGAGAGAGACGTCTCAACGTAAAAATTATAACAATTCGGAACCAGCCGCGAGTGTATCAAAATTAACAGAATGACTCGCAGATGACCTTTTTTTCAAGATTTTGATGATCACACAAGTTTTTTGCTGAGATTGCATGAAGTGACAATTTCTTATCACAAAGAGGACGGGCAGATGTTCACTTTTAATTGAACATGTAATACATGCTTAACAGTGAAAATTGTAAACGAATCAGTGTAGCATTTTTAAAGCTACAATCTATAATTAGGCACACGACATCTATCTATCTATCTATCTATCTATCTATCTATCTATCTATCTATCTA
>NW_004798098.1:108029-109459 GCF_000002075.1 Aplysia californica | reverse complement strand
ATTGTGAAAAAAAAGTTCAAAGCGTCTTTTCGCGAGACGTCACGACCACCAACATGTGGCACCACATACATTGAAGACCCCGGATGTGCGAAATGGGCCAATCAAGTCAGCTCCGATCGGAGGGCTAAAATATACTGTAACCGCGCTATCTTTGCTTAATCACGCCACTCCTCATTCATGAGCAGGCGTTACTGTCAAAATTTAAGTAGGCTATTCTTAGTTTGATTCGCACTTAGCAATTTGCGTGACATGGGCAGAGGCACAGATGCACAGATCACACAACAAGATCTATTACCTCTGTTGACTTTGATTGTAAATCAACTGCAAGTATTCTACGCACGTCCCCATTGACATAATTCTGGTAACCTATGCACGCTATTTCAATCAGTATGTTGCAACCTTTCACTTCATTACTATTCTTTTTTCTCATCATAACTGATGTCCCCTTTTCTTGCCTGTCTACTGATTATTAATTACTACTTCATATTTAGCAAAAGTATTAAGACTAGAGAAAAGTCATTGCACTTCCCCGGACCCATTATTTTTACACGGAGGATAAGCTACCCCAGAGTAAGCCTATTATCTTACTTACGTTTTGGCAGGGGTTTTTTTGTGGGTGTTTGTTTTTAGTTTTTAGTTATTTTGCTGGGTTTTTAAAAAATTCAGTTCGAATACTTTAAAACCCTGCTGCCTATTACAGTAGAACTTGCTTTAACGACCATCTATATAAGATAATCACCTGTACAAACGAACGAACTCTCCCCATTTCCCCCTTGCTTTTTTTTTCATTATAATGACAAATTGTAAAACGGTCACCCGTCTAAAACGGCCGCTTTTCTCACCAACGATGGGTAGCCGTTTTAGACAATGTCTACTGTATTACTATTGTCTCTATTATCATTTATCCTTGTCCCAGACTCTCTGAAGTGGCTCATGTACATTCCCTCTTTGATTTTCCATTTGCAGATTTTTCATCGGCCTCAGCATTGGTGCTTACCTTGTAGTGCATGTACCATACGTCCTAGAATTTATCTCCCCTAACTGGAGAGCTGTACCGGCTTCCCTTCCCTTTTCTGCTCTGGGAGCGTGTTTACTTCCTTTGGCCGCTTGGCTTATCCCCGACTGGAGGTGGATGCATTTTATCTGCGCAATATTCACTGCTCCATTTCTGGTGGCTTTCTTGTAAGTTTTCAAGTTGAGACATTTTTATTTTGTTCGACTACACCGATATATTATTTGCAGTATTTTGCTTAGTACTAGTGTTTCATCTGAATTTCAGAAAGTTCTTCAACCATGCTTTTTACCTAAGTGTTGGCCTGTCCGTCTGTCTATGAATCAAACTGTTGGTAAAGTGAAATAACACAAGAAAATTTGATTTAAAAAAAAGGATTAGAATAGATACAGTTGGGCAATGGAGAGAGAGAGGGGGG
>NW_004798098.1:106691-107678 GCF_000002075.1 Aplysia californica | reverse complement strand
GGGGCAGAGATAGATAGAGATACGGAAAGAGATGCACAGAGTGAGAGACAGACAGACAGACAGACAGACAGATATGGGATGGGGAAAGAATTACTGAAAGCTCAAGAGAACAACACAGGGGATATGCTCTCACACACGCAAATCTCACTAGAAGTAAATGTATGTGCATTCAACCTTCTTGAACTTGTTCTCTGATGGCTGTTCTTTCCTCTTTCAATACTAGACTTTTTTGTCTAATATCGACTAATTAGTTTTAAACTATGCCATTCACCATTTTGAAAAGTAACATATTATGACGCAGTCTTACACTGAGCGGTCGTAATAAACCGCTACTCTAGAATTATTACAAAGCTCTATCTGGTCAGTACCTAGTTTGAGAAATTTGACGTTTAAAATGTTCGAGTTTCACAACATATCAAGCTTTTTCGAATGCAATTCTTTGAATATCTTGATAACGAGTCCGAATGATCTTACGAATTTGAAAGGGCAGATAGCACATTTGGTTTCTGACCTCGTGTTCACAGTAACTCAAAACAGCCAAAAATGTCAGATAGAACTTTGTAATTCTCAGGTAGCGAATAGTTGTAAAGTGCGTAGGGCATTCTGCAGAGCAAGGCCGGATGCGCTATATAATTGTAACAATTACAATTCAATTGTGATCATTAATGATTAATTAGTTTGATTTAATTAATGGGATCCTCAGCATCATACCAGAGAGTGTACGGTGGTTGACAGTCAAAGGAAAAGTGACCCAGGCTGCGGTTGCCGTAGACTACATCGCGAGAGTCAATGGTCGGAAGAATGAGTACGACAAAGAGGGTTGTCTGAAGAACATACAGGTAAATGGATGATACAATGATATCTGGTGTTTGTGTTAGTGTATTATATGTTTGTTTTGCGTGTGTGTGTGTGTGTGTGTGTGTGTGTGTGTGTTTATTGTGTGTGTGTGTGTATGTGTGTGCATTGTGTGTGTGTGTATTGAGTGTG
>NW_004798098.1:102526-104435 GCF_000002075.1 Aplysia californica | reverse complement strand
CTTATGCACATTAAACAAGTGTACTGTAGATTTCAACAAAGTGTAGTTAGACATAAATTTCAACAAAGTGCAGTTTGGCAGACGATTAAGTGTTGAACAGCCATAGGGATATACATGTACCTCTCTATTCTAATAACGTTTGCATGGTTTCCTCCCATGTTACTGACATCAGGTTAAAACGTTCTTCCTTAATCCAGTGGGGAATTAATGTATACTGTTCAAAAAAAGAAACGCATAACCAAATTGGCCATCGTGTATAATCGTATTTATAGCAGTGAATAACTTTTGATATGAATGAAGGAAAGAAAATACATTTTGAAATTTTATTCATTGCTGTTTATTGATTATCAACAAAGTTGAATTGATTTTGAACAATCAGTTGGATGCTCAAATCGGCCCGTCCGAGGGCGGCCATTCAGTACCGAGTGTGGCCTCCTGCTGACTGGAGTACCGCTTGACATCTTCTAGGCATCGAGGCGATGAGACGACGAATGTTGGGAAGTGATATTGCCCTCCACTCTTCATCCAAGGCGGCAAGCAGTTCATCAGGAGTGGCAGGGGTGACAACTCTGTTCCGGAGACGTCTGTCCAAAACATCCCAAATGTGTTCTATAGCGTTCATATTCGGTGAATTTGAAGGCCATGGGAGTGTCTGGACATTGTTCCTAGCCAGAAAGTCTCTAGTTACTCTGGCAGTATGTGGTCTGGCATTGTCCTGCTGGAAGACTGCCCCTGGCTGTTGAAGCAATGGAAGGGCATGTGGTAGGAGGACGTTGTTGATGTAGGCCTGGGCTGTCAGATTACCTTGTACTCTGACCAGGCGCTCCTTCCAGTGTGGCTGATTGCTCCATACACCATCACACTGCCACCACCATGCAAATAGGCCTGGGAGATGCATCCAGCAGCGAACCTCTCATTTCGATGTCGGTAAACTCGACGTCGTCTGTCGTGTCGAGAGATTAGAAAATTGGATTCATCACTGAACCATACGTGCCGCCAGTTCTGTAGCTTCCAGTTGACGTGCTGAGTGGCCCATTGTCGTCGCTGTTGGCGATGGTGGTCCGTCAACAATGTTCTTAAAGGTCGATATGCGCAGAGCCCTCTTTCTCTAAGTCGGTTGCGCACAGTCTGGTCGGAAATTTTGGTGACATTCTGAAGCGCGCGCTTGGGCCGTTGGAGAGGAAGGCACAAAACGATCCTGCAAGTGATGAAGCTGAATAAAGCGATCCTGGGCTCGAGTTGTTGCCCTTGGATGTCCACTTCTCAGTTGATCGGCAGTGGGGTTTTGACTGTTGAAACCTTGCAAAAAGTCGGCTGATGGTAGACTGTGACTCGTTGAAATGTGTGGCAACATCAGTTTGTCTTTCTCCGGCTTGCAAACATCCAATAGCCTGGTTTCGCCCTTCTATCGTTAGTCGTGGCATTATGTATCGCTTAACGGACAAGTGATGAAACAAAATTATTTTCGCCCATTATACAGACACCCACAGAATGAACTCGCACGCCAAATGTTTTGCGACTACTCACAAAATTAGACAAGTTGTGAGCTTTTTAACACTCAATTATCACACAATTCAACTGCTCAGGCTGCGCCAACCTGTGATCAAACAATGAAATTTTGTTGTGAAAAGTTCAAGACAACAAGTCTGTTATATGTGTGAAAAAGACTAGCCAGCAGAAAACCTAATCTTTACATATTTTAATATCACGAAAACACATGCACTTGGTTATGCATTTCTCTTTTTGAAGAGTATAATAGAGGCTATGCATTAATAGTACAGTATGTTTCATTATAATAAAATATTTTTATTTTAATATGTATAATTGTAGGTCGGTCTATACTTGTAAGCATAGTAATGTGTGTAAGTTTATATTATTATGTGGGTGTGGAAGAGAGAGTGTGTGAGAG
>NW_004798098.1:96733-99798 GCF_000002075.1 Aplysia californica | reverse complement strand
TTATTATTATCTTTATCATCAGTACCATTATCAATATTGTGATTATTGTCATTAACGTCATTATTATTACTTAAATTAGCTGGGAATGCATCAATAATGCAGTATCATGTTTCATTCCACGTTCCACGTTCACAGTTGCGCCTGAGATTCCCCACAAAGGCACGGCAGTGACGGTTCTGTGTGTGATGTGCAAGTCTGTCATTGCTGGAGCCTCCTCCATCTTCCAAGTTGTGTCTTCAGAGATTTATCCAACTGTCATAAGGTTCGTGGTACACATTTGCTCCAATAAACACTTGCCTACCTTAATAGTTATATCTCTCGGGGGTTTTTTTGTTTGTTTTTTTGCCGTTTTGAGTTACTAAGACCATGAGGTCCGTCACCAGTAATATGGTTTGTCGGCTCTGTCAAAATTGTAAGATTCTTCGGAGTCGTTATTCAGATAGTCAACTAAGAGTTCCATTCGAAAAAGTTTGACAAACTAAGGCACTCCAGATTTTTTACCTCAGTTTTCTCTAAAGTAGGCCTACTGTAGCGACTTCTCTACGACAGTCAGTTGTAAAGATGTTGATAGGGACACAGCATTTTACTTCTTATTTCATAACTTTGAACCTGCACCTTTCAGAACTTGCAGCCCATTTCAAAATGGACTTTTCTCTTGGAACTTTATGTTTATGACAAACATTATCTTCCCTGTATTCCCGAGCAAAATCAATTCACGGGTCGATTTGGGAGGTTTCGTTTGGTGATACACCTTCTCGGTAATAGCTGATGTGCAGGGATTAAAACTGCTTAGTCATATGGCTGTTGTGGAACGGCAATGATTATTTTAAATCAACGTAATTCGACTGTAAGTCTATGTTCCAGCTTTCGTTAAATTGTGGTGTCAATATATTGAGTCATAAACAAGAAAATTATTTTGCATTTCTCTGGACGAACTTTTTTCTTGTCAGATTGTATAATGGCAATCATATTATTATAGAACGGGTAGAAGTTATCATATTTTAATCTTATCTTACCACCGCTCTTACCAACAGGAGTTTGGGATACGGCGCCGCCAACACAGCGTCCAAGCTCGGGGCTGTTCTAGCACCTATTGTCATTGATATGGTGAGTTGATTATGGAGGTCTCTACACCCAAGTTTTACCCAAAATCTCTCTTGTTTTCTTAACTCTCTATAGAGCGGAGGACATCAAGAATTTCCCTCCAAACATGCTTCTCCAGTGTATGCTATTGTAGTTGTGTCCAAGTTTCGCAAAATTTAAGCGCATTTTTGTGGGTTCTATAGTCGTGTGAGTCTGATCCAGTGTAAACCCCCCCCCCCTTCCCTTCCAAAAAACATTAAATAAAGAAAGAAAAAAAGAAAAGAAAATATCGTCTCTGTGTCATCTCTCTTTTTCTTGATGCGCATCTAGATCTGATTAAGTCTGATCCTATAAAACGTGTTCTTGAATGCCTGTTTTTCTTTGTTTTTGTAAGTGTTTTACGGCGCTCGCAACTGCATAAGGCCATATGAGCGTGCGGGACACATTAAACGGGAGATTTTCTCTGTAATAATTATTTTTGTGTCCTTGCCCCCTTTCCTAATACAAGCATTATGTGTAATTATTCATTTATTCATTTAGTTTGTTTGCTGAATTGTTTATTAATTTAAACATGTTTATCTATACAATATATGGAAATGATTTTGGCAGTTGCAGAGCTTTAACATAGTGTTCAATTCATTGCCCGCTGAGAGTGTATGTATGTCATTCGATCAGTCATAACCTCACCATTATGCTTTTAATGTTTTTTTTTTTTTATCAAACCTATGCCATGTTGGTTATTGTAACCTTGGTAACAATAAACAAAGTATACTAAGAATGGCCCTCCTCTCCTAATTCTCTCAGGGTCCTGGGCGAGTTACAGCTTCGTACGCCATTATGTCTGGCCTTTGCTTCCTCTGCATATTGGCCATCCTCTCACTGCGCGAGACCAGAGGAACAGAAATGGAGGACACCCTCCAGGAGCCCCCAGCGTCAGCAGAAACAGCACCTACCATTACAGCAGCACCAGCTGAAGCAGCACAGTCGATATTATCATCTTTCTCGTTACCACACACAACATGTAATTCATCGGAATCATCATCATCATCGTATGAACGCGGGAGCGACATAGTTTTAATGGAAAGGCGGGCACAGAAATACAACGGTTCAAAGATACATTCAGAAAAATTCGATTGCGAAGCAAGTGTTTCTGGAGAGATAAGTGAATTTGCGAGTACTTCTGTGGATCAAGATGATGACAGTGCTGATGGTACTGCAGCCGATGGTGAAATATCACCTCTAATTCAACACAGGCCTATTAAATATGTTTCCTAGTTCTTTCAGTTTGGTATTTCATTAAATCTATTGGTCTCCTTAACAGAGAATAATAGAGATAGATACATACAAGCCAGTTGTGCTATACGGATTAACTTTCATAGTTAGGAAACATACATTGAAAATACATTACTGCATGAAGCTGTGGCGAGCTTTGCTTTATGTCATCGTTACAAGCGATTGAAATTTTGTTTTCATTGTGGCGAACAGTAAAGTTTGATTTTTTAAATGTTGTTTTGATAATGTCAGTGCCCTTTAATTATGAGGGCATACGTTATAGTAGTATGAAATGATAAAAACCAGCCATTGTGAAGCATTTTAATACATATTAAATGGTCTTTTTTTTAAACTGCCATCTTTATGTTTTTCTCTTTGTTTGTTAGTTTGTTTGCTTTTTTTGGGGGGAGGGGTTGTTTTGTTTTTGTTTTTGTTCTTTTTGCTTGTGGCAGTAAATGCGTGATAGTTGTTTCAGATACAAGCATAGATACGAACATGATTACACACTGCATACATTGACAACAGGTTCAGCGTTTGACTTGGACGCTTATTCTTTTCTTCTTTTCAAGAAATCTTATTCTCATAACTTTGCCCCGACAGGTGATAAGGAGAGGGATGGAGAGATCAGTGCCATGTCTGACTTAGATACAAATAGAGATAGATAGATAGATAGATAGATAGATAGATAGATAGATAGATAGATAGATAGA
>NW_004798098.1:85122-96633 GCF_000002075.1 Aplysia californica | reverse complement strand
TCTCTCTCTCTCTTTTGCATCATTCTCTTTCTCCCACTTTATCTCTGCCCATTCCAACCCAACGCACAGTAACACATCATGCATCTTCCCACGTCTATTTGAGCGCACACTTAGACATACACAAAAACACATTTCCTATTTCTTTGGGGGCAACTACAAGCTGCTGATGTTTTTCTATTGAGTCTGTTTCGCTCTGCTAATTCCCCAAAGCGACTGCACTTCAGATGAGACGCCATCTTCACAAGTGCGCCCACATATCAAAAAATATGTATGGATTTAAAGCCTCTTTCAACCCTGTGAGATCATTCAAGAGGCGGGACCTCCAAATTCAACGTCCATCTCCAATGGGATTGATCCAAGTATGCGAAGAGCTCGAAAACTCCTCAGACCACCCAAGCTCACGAATGGCTCTCTGGTGATTTTGTAACAAGTTTGATGGAAGGAGAGGCAGAGGCAGAGGCAGATAGAAGGAAAAGATACTGGACAAGTTGACAACATGACTGGGAACAGTAAGAACACCATCGCAACAACGCAAGAGTGAAGTCCATGATCGCTCACGCCAGTCGTCAAGGCACCGTATGAAGATGAGTCTGCCCCACATCCCAACATTATATCATCTGAGCTAATGGCGCACCCCGCATTTGAGTCAGAATTTCTCAAAGAAATAAGTATGAGTACAGTATATCTCTAACCTAAAACTAGTTCAATTTTAACCCCAACACTCACGAAATTTCTAATGCATAAAAACATAAAAACATAAAATGTAATTTTTATGTGAAAGAAAATTAAATGATCACACCATGGACCAAAAAATGGCCAAGTGATTATTACAAAGTGGACATCAAACTATGGAGAACTGTCTTTAGAGTATCGAAAAATAAAGGTCTGCGGGAATTGAAGTTATGAAAAGCGGAAATTTCACTTCGTCATTACCTCTATTGCCAACACCGAGTGCATAGTTTTGTCTGATGTAATTTGAGTCTTAAAACCCTGCTTCGCTTTCTGTCACTGTTGATGTACAAGTGATATCTTGTGAGAAAAAAACTTTTAGAATAGAGGACTGTGATGTAACAACCAGACAGACAGACAGACAGACAGACAGACAGACAGACAGACAGACAGACAGACAGACAGACAGACAGACAGACAGACAGACAGACTGACTCACCAGAAACATGAGAGTGAAGATGAAAGCCGAGAGGAAAAAGACAAAGGCGAAGGCCGGGGGGATCTCCAGGACGGTGAAGGCTGCAGGCATCTGCCACATGAGTCTGTCTAGTCCATGGCCGTCTGGGGAGGGAGAGAGGGAGGGAGGGTGAGAGGGAGGGAGAGGAGGGATGAGAGAGAGAGAGAGAGAGAGAGAGAGAGAGAGAGAGAGAGAGAGAGAGAGAGAGAGATAGGGAGAGGTGGGGTTGGGGGTTGGGGGGAGGAGACTCTAACTATCAAATTTAAATGCTATCATTCTATCTTTTCTCTTAACATATAAGCCTATACAAACGTATTGATCAGTAAAAGAATAAATTAATAGAAAATATGAAACATATGCATTACATAGATTAGGCCTACCGGATACATTAGATAAATGAGAAATAAGTTATAGTAGCCTAAGTTATAGAGTGATATATGAATAAATACACAAGTAAATGAATACATAGCTTCTACTGAGAGGTAAATTATAGATACATTAAGCAAAAAGATAACAATTTAGATGAATAACTGATAATGCCCGCTAATTACATAGAAATAAAGAAACAAAAGAAAGAAAGAAAACAAAATCGCTTTTGACAATGGACGGCGAAAAGTCATAAAATCAGCACTTTAAAAATGTGATGGACAACAGTGTACGAGCGTTGTAATAGATAACTGTGATTACAACCAACATTCAATAATTATTTCGCTCATGATGATCCTTTCTCAAAGTTTTATATCGTTTCGTTTATAAACAAAGTAGGCTATTTTATATTTTATATCCAGTTTCCGGTTCGTTGTTAGGGGTGTCACGTGACAGCAACCCTGGCAAGCTTTGGTATCTGATCCGTTGGCTTAGTGAGGGGGGCTCGCTTGTTCAATTTAAAAAGAATTGAATATAGATCTATAGCTTTTCAAAATCAACATATTGTTGTTCTGTTCTAGTGATCAAGATGCATAGGTCATACCAATCTATCCTTCCCACTCATAACAAACTTCTTCAGAAACGCTGGGACACGACTTACTACGATGAACACAGGAGAAAGGTTAGTTACCCCAAAGTTTGAAGTTTGTTGTCACTGCTCTTATTGTTACGTTCTCAAGCTGAAGATTAAAGCTCTAAGACGAACTGTATGACTATGTTTTTGCAATGATTAATTTAAACAATTTATTAATCCAGGTTTTAGTTTTGATTATAAGCTAGGCCAAGTTTGGGGTTTTGATTTGTAGACTTTCTACAATTAAAACAATAAGACTTTGCTTAACCTCAATCACGCTAATCTAATATTTTTCTTATTCTTTATTCTATAGCGAAGCCTTATATCTGGCATAGATCGCTTTTTTTCTTTCTGTTGACTCTTTATCAACTTTATCTGACATTTTATCCTAATGTAAAATGAACTTCACGTTCACTTTTCGACCCACAATATTATTCTTGCGCTTAGAAATGTTACAAACAATTAGATCTAAAATCTAGATCTACAAGTAGTTTTCCAGGAGATTATAAATCTCCTCTGGGTCAACTGTTAATGCAATGTATACAACATACACTGGAATTAAGTGTTAAGATTTTGAAATTCATTTGATTAATTGCCGAGAGGAATAAATGCAAAAATAAGCGTTTAAAAAAGTGATTGTTCCGGTTCAGTTATTTTTAACATACTTTTTTTTTGTCCAGGTGCGTGATGCTGTTCCTATGGTTGACACAAAGGCTCCTCCTACCTACATGCATCTCCACTTGAAGTTGAAGAAACTGCAGGTATCTTGTGAATTCCTTCTCATTCTTTTTTAGCTCCGCTTGTGGTTGTTTAGTAATTACCGGGCATTCCCTTTGTTTTTGTTTCATATTTGGCATTTTCTTAAAGTGATACTTACAATTTTTTATAATATTCTAAAATTCTCTAATGGCCACCAGTCCAAGACAATCACCTGTACGAAAGACAACTTCCAACATATATATATGTATACATATATATATATATATATTTATACCCCCTTATATTTTTTTAGATATTATAACAAGACCTACATGTCTCAAACAACTGCTTAACTCCTCAATAATGGGTGGACGTTTTGGTTAATTTTGACTGTATTTAGAGGATGTATGACTGTTACAGGAAACTGCTCAGGTTCCTTGAATGGAAAGAAGAGCTTAAATTCGCTTTCAAACTGACACTTTACAAAAATAAACATCTGTCTTCTGTGGTCATACTTACATCGGGGGCTGCTTTATTTTTCCATTTGTATCATCACGCTTAACCTCTCTCCATCTGGCACTCTATCTTTGTCTCTCTTTCTGTCTGTATGTCTGTCTATCTGTCACTTTCTTTCACTTTATCTCTCTCTCTCTTTATCTCTCCCTCTCTCTCTCTCTCTCTTTCTCTCTCTCTCTCCTCTCTCTCTCTCTCCTCTCTCTCTCTCTCTCTCTCTCTCTCTCTCTCTCTCTCTCTCTCTCTCTCTCTCTCTCTCTCTCTCTCTCTCTCTCTCTCTCACACACACACACACACACACACACACACATTATTCACTCATGAAATCAGCAAATATAGTCTTTGCTGTAATTTAAAATTTAAAATCATCAGCTGGAATAAGTTTTATTAAGTTGATCAGTTCCATACAATATTTATTTCTTTTTGCAGTTGGAGGAAGAGCGACTGGCCACAATTGAAAGAGATAACAGAATTCTGTTGGAGAAGATGTCATATATTATGAGAACGCGGGGCAGAGTCGACAACAGAAATAATTATGAGTACAAGAGGTAAGGTTCTCTTGTGTGGTTTGGTCTTGAAATGTTCTTGTTAGCAGAATCATCACCTCCCCCCCCTACACACACACACATCCCCCTCCATCTGAAGAAAAGCCTACTGTTTTACTTGAATATAATATGTGTTTAGAACTATGTTACTTTAGTTTTGAAAAGTAGTATGACACCCTTAAAATAAACAATATTTTGGGTTGAAGTCATGGTTCATAGATTGTACTTCCTATTTTAATGTTGGGAACGCTAAAGCTTTAAAGATGGTTGCAATGATTCCTCTCCGACATAATAGACTACGGGGCTATTCATGACTTCTGGCGAGAAGTGAATTACTTACTGAATGATAATATAAAAATAATTAATAGTTTATAACATAATTACTTTTTATTCGCCAAGAACAAAAGAGGTTGTCTTGTCTATATTTCTGGCTCATAGAAGATTTAGAATTCTTTTGCTGCTCCCGCAAGAAGTTCCAAATACTTAAAATTTACCTAATTGCTCTTTCTTGTGTTTCAGTTTGAACCGTGAAAAGCGTCAAAGAGAGTTGCTGAGGGTAACCAAGGAAAACCAGGCCATTCTGTACCGTATCAACATGAGGAGACCTGAGTACAGTCACAAGAAATGGCAGGAAGAGTGGGAAGAGAATCAGAAGTTCATGGATAATATCTCACACTATCCTCAGGAATGGTGGATTCGGGTAAGGAAAAGAGTAGTTTGTGTTTTTGGGGGTTTTTTTCTGCTCATTGAAATAATAACAAGACTACCAAACGTTGAGTTACAATTTGAGGATTTTTTTTTTATTGTGTGGAGTCTTCTTAGTTATGACACACCTAAGTATATAAAAATGATATATTTAGAAGACCTTTCAAAAGCAGATGGGTTTTTTAAAAATCTCAAATAGTGTTGGCAAATAATGGCCTTGCACCCACCCCTTTTTTCTGTGGGCAATATCCTGCTTGGTCTTGGTATTCTCTAGAGTATGTCACAGATATTTCTAAGTGTATGGTGTCTTCTTTGTTGTCTTCCAACGTGTGTTTTCTCCTCCCCCCCCCCCCCCCCCAAGCTCTATAGAAGATTTTATGAGTCATTTTGTTTCCAGTTAGATCACAGAAAAACATGTTTTATTCAATAAGTACATCAATTGGTCAATAAAGATGAGAACTGATGAGGACAACTTTTTTTTTTTCTCCCTTGCCCATTTATATGACATTGACGCCTTCTGATTAGTAGGAAAAATTGCAGTGTCCAATAGTGTATTATGTGCATACTTAGTATAACAATTAACTGTAATAGCAGATAGAGATTCCAGGATTATAGATGTAAGTCATTGATCTGAGAGTGGTGATGATTTTAGAAATAATAGTGGTGATGATTGATGATGAGGGATTGCGTTTAAGTTAGCGTTAGTCCTATCTTCCTCTGCTCCAATGAGTCACGAGGGATGTGGGCACCCTCAATCATGCTCCCTACTGGAACCATCTTTACGGTCAGCATGAAGTTCCGAAATGGTGGGCTCAGTCTCTTCTAAGGTGACTTTGTTAGTGTTAGCCTATTCTATCGTGCCAAGACAAGTGTAGAGAGGAGCTAAGTGGGAAGACAGTATAGGGGCAGGTATGTCGGGATATTTGTAGGTAGCAAGTTAACAGATTATGATCTTTAAAATTGCAGCATTATACTCCCTGATCATTTGCCCCGAGTATTCTTTTCGAGTCCTATTGAGCTTGCAGAGATTCTGACACAAGATCCTCGAACCCGAGTCGAGAGGGCACAATTTACACAGAATATTGTATCCCCTCGCCTCAGGGGGAGCGACTTCAAACTCCCCCATCAAGCTCCCTGTGTCTGAATCCCCACAGTCTCGTCCAATATTGGTATAATTCCAATGCTAACGTTGGAAGCAATTCCTATATTTAACAAGCCAATGTTGTGGAGATGCTGGCTGAATGTGTTTTAATGGTTAGAAATGACTGGAGAGAAAGCGGGAGGGAGAGAGAGAGAGAGAGAGAGAGAGAGAGAGAGAGAGAGAGAGAGAGAGAGAGAGAGAGAAGGACAATAGGGGGGGCGAGGGTGGCGAGAGAGGGGAGGCTTAGTGGCGGGCAATGAATATGACGGCGATGATATGAGGTTATAGGGCTGGAGAAGGTAAACAGATAGGTAGATAGCCATATCGAGACTAAGAGAGATAGAGATAGAAAGACACAGATGTCTCTATGAGGACAACTTAAGTTTGTACTTAATGAGTAATAATTGATTGTTTTGTTTTGGGTTAGGAATCGCCTAAAAACTCTCCAAGGCAAACTGCAGGTGCTGATGAAAGTGCACGAGATGATGAAGAGGACCTGAGGCGAGACCAAGAAGCTCAGAAGAAAAGAGAGAAAGAGGAAAAGTTAGCTGAACAACAGAGGGAAGAAGATGAAAAGAAGAAGCAAGAGGAAGCTGCAAGAGAGAAAGAAAAGCAAAGGAAAAAGCAAGAGGAGGAAGAAAAGCGTAAAGAAGAGGAAAGACTAAAAGCTGAGGAGGAGAGAAAACGTAAAGATGAAGAAGAGGCACTGGAAAAAGAAAGACAAGCTGAGACAGAAGCCCCAGTTGAAGAGGATAACTCTGGCAACAAGCAGAATGAATCAAATGCGTGAACAGAAAACTGACTTAAGATTTGTTAAAGAAAATAGCTCACTCTGTTGTTTTCCCAGTGTGTTTACCTTCTGTCACGTTTCGATGTTATTTGAAGTGACAGGTTTTATTGTACGGTACTGCGAAAACGTTGTTACATGTTTTGAAAGCCATGTATATATCTGTGCGTATGATTTCATCAAAAGAATGTGAAAGAGAAGGAAATATGGCAAAGGTGCCGGAGAAACGAAAAGAACCTGAATAGGAGATTGTCAGTGATCCTTCTCTTAGCAGTGTGCTCTATTGTACCCATTTCCATCGTCACATGTGTGTTGTAATTTACTTTTCTTTCTCAAATGTTGATCTCTGCCCTCCATACAGTGGCTCTTTTCTGCTTCTAAGATGTTCCTTCAGCCATTTATGTCATTAGATAAAGTGATTGTTGTTTTGAATGAATAAATAACTATCATGTTGTTTTTTTCGGGCCAGGATCAAGCTGAGAAAACACCTAGAACTGGAAAGGAGGAGGAAAATACTGAAGATGAGGAAGAGACACAAAGACAGAAGGAGGAACAGCAGAAAAAGCAGGAAGAAGAGGAAAAATTAGCTCAACAGCAAAAGGAAGAAGATGAAAAGAAGAGGAAGCAAGAGGAAGATGCCAGAGAAACAAGGAAGAAAGAAGAACAACGTAAGAAAAAGGAAGAAGAGGAACGGAAGAATAAGGAAGAAGAAGAAAGACGCAAAGAAGAAGAAAGGCAGAAGGCTGAAGAGGAACAGAAACGTAAAGATGAGGAGGAGGCGCAGAAAAAAGAAACACAAGCTGGGAAAGAAGTTCCAGTTGAAGAAGATAATTCTGGCAATGAGCAAAACGTTTCCCATGCATAAAAAATCTGACTTGGAATCATTCAGAGAAATGCCTTACTTTGCTTTCTTGTTGTTGTCATGTATTTGTCTCATCTAGACGTGAAGCGTTTTATTACACAGTGAAATAGGGAAAATGTTATAACAACTTCTGGAAGCCCTGGATGGGTTGCGTTGATGCCAAGAATCTATATATATATATATGTGAGAGTATGTGTGTGTGTGTGTGAGAGAGAGAGAGAGAGAGAGAGAGAGAGAGAGAGAGAGAGAGAGAGAGGGGGGGGGGGAGAGAGAGAGAGAGAGAGAAGGGGGGGGGGGAGAAAGATTGGAGACTGATGAGTGTACTTTTACATTTTCATGCTAATTTTTATACTGTTTTGAATGTGATGTAAAACCTCGACCATAATTCCACATGACATGTGCACACCTCATAGATCTCCTGCACAATATCTGTGATACAACAAATATTGCCCTATCTGTCAAAAATTCCTTTGCTCTCATTGTTAACTTCATTTGCTTAGAAATGAATATGCAGCTCATTTTTAATTGTGTATAGAACACAATTTCCAAGTCAATGTGTTCTTCAGGATGAATTTTACTGATATTTAGAGACATTGCATAATAAGTGCATAGGTCATTTTATTTCTTTCTCAAATGTATACGGTTGTGATTTTGTGAAGTTTTACTGTCTCAAGGTGTAGATATTTATGTCAAAGAAAGACTTGACCCCTGAGTAATTTCACTTTTCAGAAGTTTTTTTTTTTTTTTTTTTAATCGAAAAAGCTATATGAAAAGAAGTAATCCTTTTCAAGATGTTTTGGACAGTGAACATGAGAATGAGTTGCGAGGTTATGTTGAAGACTGCAGCAAAGAAAGATAACTGATTTATTCAAGTTCCTTTTTGCTCATGGAAAAGATATAACTTCAATTGTTTGTTACTAAATATGACCTCATTGTCTCAGTCACTATTTCACGTTTTGTGAAACTCTCTATCATGACATCTTGTTATTAACTAAATCAAAATTTGAAATGGACAATGTACCATGACTGTCTCTGTGATGTATGATGTTGATGATTCTTATTTTTGTACAAACTTACAAATTATAGATTATGAAATGTCTGTTCATGTACCCAGAAGTATTTTTATGTTTACATCAGATCTTATTGTTTGATCGTAAGATTTACAGTATATTATGTGTCAGAATGTTTTATTCATCTGTGTTACTAATTTCTCTGTTAGTAGAACTAGATACTGTGTGTTTGTCCGTGGATCTGATGTTTGAAAAAATGTTTTACTAGTCTTTCTAACCGAATATGATTACAAAAGATTTTGACCTTAGTAGGCCTATATTATTGATTATTCAGTTCTAGCTTCCAGTTTTTGAGTTCTATTTCAGTAAAAAGGAAAAAAAAATAGTCAGTTCATGCTTTATTTACCATTATTTAGTGTCTTTTTTAAAAGAAACTAAATGTGTGCTTTTAGTTGCCTTTTGCTATAAAAAGAAAAGAAATAAGTTTTCATTATAAAATTAAGTAGTAGAAACTTTCAGTTACAGAGGGATAATATTGCCATGGAAGCAAATTTGTAGCTGTCATATTCCTTGACGAGCTTGACCAGAGGTTTGAGTTTTCAACAAATGTATATTTTTTATGGCGTCCCTGTGAATAGACAAAACACAGCATTAATTAATTTACCTGTTTTGTTTTTTTCACCTTTATGTAACACACTGATCATACTTAACTCGATTACACCGTAGCGTGTTTAGCGTTTATTTTTCTTTGTCTTTCTTTTGCTTATTCATAGCTGTTGTTATTTGCACTGAACTTTATGGCACAGTAGTGGTTAGTCATTATTAGAAAGATGCAAAGTGTTTAGTATTTATTGCAGAAATGAGAGACAGAAGTTAGACCTGTTAACTGTGTCAGCCCCTGGCCTCTTGATTGTCTTAAATTGTCATAGGCTCTTAATTGGGAACTTCACGGAACAGGCCTGGAAATGAGGGGGTTAATAGTAATATAATTCTTGCACCACTCAGAAGGAAGGCAGTGGACTATTTATTCAGATGTACAAGCTTTTTTGGGTTTTTTGTGATATTCATATTCATATTACACTTATACATACCTATATAAATGACTCTCAAGTGCATTTTAAGCACCAGTTGATTTAGGACCCTGCTCTCATTACTTCCATCAGTATT
Source organism: Aplysia californica (assembly GCF_000002075.1). Taxonomy (NCBI): domain Eukaryota; kingdom Metazoa; phylum Mollusca; class Gastropoda; order Aplysiida; family Aplysiidae; genus Aplysia; species Aplysia californica. The sequence continues at coordinate 87,018 of NW_004798098.1, read as the reverse complement.
GATTGTTTGACACTGTGTTTCCAGCATTTATTTTTAGGCTTTTTTTGTTTTCAGCATTATTGTAGACCACATGGGTTTTTTTGTTGTTGTATTGTAACATGTTACTCCCACTCATTCTTTTTTTTTTTAGTATTTATAAACTCGAGTGTACCTTATTTACATTTTGTGTCCTCTTGTATCTTAATCTGTCCCGGGGAATACAGGTGTCTAAGTAAAACCTGTTGAATGGCTTTAAGAAATAACTATCACTGGCTCTTAAAGTCTGCCTGCTTGTGTGTCTATTGTATAGTTGGCCTGATCTTTTTGTCGAAGCACATGCCAAATTCTTTCTGAGCTTCTAAGAATGCAATATCCTTTGTAATGCTTGGAATGTACTTTCAGATTATGAAGTTTGTCATTTTTTACTTTCTTATTTGTGTGTGTGCTTTTTCAATAGATGATTTCAGTGTTATGTCTGACTATTCAAGCATCAGTTGTGATGCTGTTACTGTTACAAACCTGGCCCAAACTTACAATTCACAATTATCCATCTCTGTTTTTTAGTTTGAATTTCCTTCATCCGCTGTCAAATATATTTTATCAATTTGATATCTTATAATGTGTCAAAGTATTCCGCCATATAAATTGACCGATTTTTTGCCTCTTACTAAATCAAAGTATCAAAGTGACGTCCATTCAGAAAATAATACATGATTTTGTAAAAAAAAAAATTTTAAATCTCGATATCATTGACCTTGCTGTAATGTAAGGCGATAAACTTGAAATAATGAAAGACATTCGCTGTTGAGAAAGGACATTACCGCATTGAAGTAAAAGTGCAAAACGTTATAATATCTTTATAAACCCTGTGGAATTACTTATCTTTTTTAGTAAGGTTACACCTGAGAGGAATGACATTCATCTTTATCTAGTATATATACCTGAAAGTGTTGGTTGGGAATAAAGCTGAAATTAAGTTAATTTCTATAGGTGACTTGATAACAGAAGAAAGATCATATGCACTTCTGGGCTGAGGATTCAATTAGTACCTTTTTGTCTTTAAAATATTTTCATTCAAGTAGGTCTTGCAGTCGAAAATTTTTTTTAACTTGTCCCGTTTCAAGTCATTTTTGCAACTGTTTACACATTTTTGACAAGTGTACATTCACTTCATCTTTATGAATAAACATGACATTTTTGTATTTCTTTGTAGAGGCTTGCATAATCTGTGACAACTAGTCGTCGCCTCAGAACTTAACTATTTTGTGTACACTTTGAACAAAATAGTTTCTTTGGCGATAAGTGTTCTCTTTATGTGGAAAAATTCCAACCTTCTTTTTCCTTTTGATTTATTTCTGTCTATCTTTCTTGACCCCTATCATGAGGGTGCACGCATTTTTTTTTCCTCACAACGTTTACAAACAAAAAGCTTTTTGGTATGACTTCCAGAGTTTGGGGCCAGAGGGCGTTGATTGGAATCCCAGTTGTGGTGGGTCTTTCAAAGGTTCATTGTATTGATTTTTCCCCAAATTAACTACAATGCCATTGGTTTGGAAGCAACACAAGTCTGTGAAAAGACAAATAATGATAACAATAATGATAATAGTTGCATTTATATAGCGCATATCCATGCCCAAGAGCATGCTCTATGCGCTTTACAACTACGTGTGTATTATTACCCCAGCCGACCCTCTGAGTCTGAGAACACTCAGAAATATTCTCAGCTTCCGCGGAAGACACTTAAATTAGGGGAGGGCGTTGTTCAGTGCACCCGTTTTCTTCCCACATCTTCGTTTCACTACCTGTTTTCATCCCACTTATTTCCGCCACGATTTTACCCGTTTTCATTCCACATTTGCAATATTATAATGTATCCGATTACCCTTCAGTACCCACAATCGATCCTTCTCTCTCTCT
>NW_004798098.1:79902-83589 GCF_000002075.1 Aplysia californica | reverse complement strand
CCCGGGGGGTTTTGCACCCTGCATAATTTAGCAAAATTTTATCATCTTTTGTATACTTTCTGATTATTTTCCTTTATCATTCTTAGGTAAAATTAACATAATCGTATAATTTCACTTTTTTGGGGACTCAGTTCGCATAATTTCATAAATTTATTTTTGCTTAAAACCGCGGGGACAGAGCACACAACAGAAGGCCTGAGTTCGATTCCCATGTGGGGAAAATCTTTTTCGAATAGCCCCGTCTGTCTGCTGGGGCGTTGAATCCCTCTCCACCCGGGTAACAGGCAGGATCGAAGCAGCCTGCTTCCTAAATGATCAGAATTTTGTGGATGGGAGCGTAAAACATCTAGTTTTACTACTATTACGACAGCTAAATGATGGTATGCGACAACAGCCCCTGTTGATTTTTTTAAAAATAGTAGAAATGGAAAAGACAAACAATGAACCAAGGCAATAGGATTAAAGTGGAAAATGTGCTTCTTTGCCCTGTGTCTCATTTAATATTTAAAATGGGTTTAGAGGATCCGTAAGAATAACGCCTGATCTACCCTCTGGCATGGATTTATGTCGACGAATTCTTCAGAGTACAAAAGAATAGGAGAACTATACAGAAGAGGACTGGGGGATTCAGGCATCTTAATACTTCTACCGTTGCAGTCTTACAGAGCTTACAGTCATGCAAATAGCAAATAAACGTGTCTGTGTGTAACGGCACATTCATTCCACCCGGTCTCCTAGCGTCACCATAGACGGGAATGAAACGGTAAGAATGCAAGTACTTCAACCACTAGCTGTATCAGCCTTGACTCGACATTGAGTAGTAAACGACGTTGTTAATCGTTGTAAATGGGTGAAGGGGTGGTGAGCTCCTCGAAGTAAGCAACCATGTGGATGAGATCTCCTACATAATTAAGTCTTCAGACAGGTACGAGTGGGAAAGTATCTCGACTATATCGAGTGGGCCTCTTTGAACGTGGATCCTTTGATCTGCGTCGTCCATTCGGTTGCTCTCAATGAGATATGGCGCTTTGCTCATATCGATTTTATGCAAGACGGACACCCACCATGACGATCGATAAGAGACGGAAAGATGAAGAAGATATTATGGAGATTGTGGAAAGAAGGAAACGGAAGGAGGAAACGGGGCATAAAGATAACGGACAAAGAATGATGAAGTAGGAGGAGGAGGGGATAAAAGCCAAGTTGAAGGTTAATGGACGCGCACGCACATTCATTGACTATTTGATTTTGAACTTCCCACGGCTTGAAGGTAGCGACTACCTAGTGTTTGCTGAAACCATACAGGATAGGTTTTCTATTGTAATTAATTAAGCTTCACTATCTTTTGTTATGTCATATCGAGCAATATCGAGAGAGAGAGAGAGAGAGAGGGAGAGTGAGTGAGAGAGAGAGTGTGTGAGAGAGAGAGAGAGAGAGAGAGAGAGAGAGAGAGAGAGAGAGAGAGAGAGAGAGAGAGAGAGAGAGAGAGAGAGAGAGGGGGGGGGGGCAGGAGATTAGTTATAAACATGGTACGAGGGTGGGCTGAAAAGTAATGCCTGCTATGCCGTGTCTTATTGTTAATTCATTGTAGAATATTGAAAATTGCAACAACTACTTTCTAACCATTTTACTACCAACATAGACAATTTCAATTCTTTATGACGTCATTTACACTCAAAATAGCATGTGTCACAACACGCGGCTGGGTACCTCGGTCAGAGTTGAAATGGCGACCTCCAAAGAGCTTCGTTTTAAGCAACATGCTGTGATTAAATGTCTTTCAGCCGAAGGCTGTTCAGCGGGAAACATTAATTTTACGAAAGAGCGAGGTCTGTTTATGGTGAGGCTTGTGTTGATATTAACACTATTAGGCGATGGGTAAGAATGTTGAATGGAGGAAATCGGACTGAGACAAAATTGAACGAACAAATGAGTTCTGGTGGGATACAGGGGGCCCCCAACAAGAAAAGTGCTTTTTATAATTTTCTGGGACTAGGAAGGTATAATCCACATTGTAGAGTTCCTGGAACAGGGGAAGACTGTGAACTGAGAGCGATATGTTCCAACGTTACATAAAGTAAACCGTAAGCGTTACGCTGAGACGAGTTCACCCTGGAAAAGAAACAATCCTGCAGCTTGACAATGCCTGCTCCCACACAAGTTGGATTTCTCATCCTGTTGCATCCATTGCACAGTTTGGGTCTTGCTCCTTTGGATCTTTTCCTCTTTCAATGGCTATATGAGTAGCTAAAAGGAAACCACTATGACAATGATGGTAATGAAGAGGTCCATTTACTGTTCTGGTGTAGAGGAAACTGCTGATTGTTTCACTGACGGGATGCGTCAACTTGTCTGGGGTTGGCAGCTCTGTATAGCTTGCAACGGAGGGACAATGGGGACTGTGCCAAAGAGTAGAGAAAGCAGCGTGTAACTTAGATTTTAAGCTTTCTTTCTGTCTGTAATTTCACCCCCAAAAAATGTTTAAAAATAAGAAAGTTATGACCTAACAGGCATTACTTTTCAGTCCACCCTCATGAAAGAAAACATTCGAAGACTTTTTGGACAAGTGTCAAAAAGAATAGGACATTTTTTTCCAAAAACAAAAGGAGAAGAATATATAAACAGTGTCTTGCTATAGTATCCACATCATTTCTCAACATCAACACAACATCTGAGAATAAACAAGTAACCAACAAGAGAGGAATGCGTATTATTATGCCTCGCCCTATCAACGGAAGTGACGTTGCTGCTTCAAGATTGCCACGTCACGTTTTTCAGTCACTGTTTCTCTCCTATCCCCACATGTCTGTGAACATGTCCAGATTAAGGGAGTTTCTTCGTAGAAAGTCACATGACACCACGGGGTTACTGTGGAGGAAAACAGAAAGATAGATGATTGAAAGGAACAACATACACTTATTTATAGACTGTGCAAGTAGGTGCTCAGAAGTGTGCTTATAACAACAGATTATCCCACTATCATTTTTTTACGTGGATGAACAAAAATGGGTAGAAGTGCAATTCCTCTCTTGATCCAAAGAGACGATCAGAAAAATAGAAAATCTCAAGAGAGTTAGCCTACAATTTTGAAGGATAAAGACTCAGTTGCTGAAGGATTCATACTTTTCCTAACATGTATTAGAGTTTGATTCAAGTCACCCTGTAACGACACAATCAGAATATCAAATATTCAAGATTTATTTTATGATTTGATGAACATTCTTGAAAATGCCCCCTGTCGGATTCAGAACTTAGGTTACGTAGATGTGCAGAGAGACTTGCCGTTCATCTTAAAGTTAGCAAAAGTCAGCTGGTAGTTTTGTTCTGGTTGTAATTCATTCTCTTTTTTATCATAGAAACGCTGAGTAAAACCGTATAATTACATTTGGAACTGAATATATCTAGAATTACACGAATCGTCTTTCTTAAGCTTAATTCACTAGACCCGTGATATTTCTTATTGTTATCTCCTGTGTAACTGTCTTTTTAAACGTGTATTTAAAAGAAACACTGACACAACTGACTCACTTAAAAGTCATGAATACAGCTGTGGCACCGAAGAGAGGAAAACATACACTAGGGGCTACGACGAAGGAAAGATGAAAGAGAGAGAGAGAGAGAGACAGAGACAGAGACAGAGACAGAGACAGAGAGACACACACAGAGAGAGAGAGAGAGAGAGAGAGA
>NW_004798098.1:76253-79285 GCF_000002075.1 Aplysia californica | reverse complement strand
GGAGGGGTGCTGAAAAAGAGGCAATGGCACACTCCGTCTTTATAATTAACACACTTAATGTCGCACTGAGTTTAGCGCGCTAATGAAATTCTTACGAATTTGACAATAACACCTTGAAGAAATAAAAATCTTAGGCATGGAAGTCATAGAATAAAACCCCGATAAATACTCTTTGAAAATGAATATCTCATCATAATTTTTAAAAACTCAGAGTGAAGACTCAGCTTTTAACCGTCACATGCTGGATCCTGTTCACAACTTAATGTACCGTCGTTTACTCTGATGTGAAGATTTCATAATCACAGTAAGTTATAAGCATTTACCGTTGCCAATATGTAGAACACGTTATAATACTCAATGTAACATGCTGGCAAACGTTAGTTTTAATAGTGTCATGAGACTTATAATATAATATCCCCCCCCCCTAACCTCCACCAACCTGCACTTAGATTACCTGGTAGATAAATCCTAGTTAGACCTCTGCTGTTCTTATTTCAATTCTATAATGGTCCCATGTACCTTATTAATATTACACAACCTGGTTCACATACAGAAACTTTAAGCAAATCTCAATACTAATATATTATAGACCAGTGCTTGCCCGTCTGGGCGATATCGCTTACTGCTTAGTGGGCGATTTGTCAGTTTTGGTGGATTGTGGGGGTCACTTGAGTAGTAACAGGTATTACTTAATGCCGCTCTGGGAAATAATAATTGTTAGGTGGGAGGTAAGAACATTTTAGGCCCGTAAAGATGGCAAAAGTGGACGCTAGCCATAAAATGTTGACACGCAGTGATATAGACCCTAATATTCTCTCAAATAAATCTGCTAAAGAGTCAAATATAGGATCCTTGTAAAGAGTATGACAAGTAGACATGTTTCTCACTGGGACTGAATCCCTGCATGCCCCTGTCGTGACTGAAGAAGTAGCGATCTCCGAACTTGAGGTCTTGCATCTGGCGAGCAATGAGGCAGTTGAATGTCTCTCCGACAAAACCTCCCTTGAAAGGTCGCTCGTTGATGCCACCAGAGAACAGCTCAACATCGTCAGGGTGCCTGCAAACAATATATATAAATTTCAGTCGAACTTTCTCAAATGGCCACCAGTATAAGACAATCCCCTGTACAAACGGCCAGATACCATTTCCTCCCTTGTAGTTGTATGCTATATTTTTTTTTTTACATTGTAATGATACTGAGTACGACGGCCACCATTCTAAGACAACCACTTTTCTCCTCGACAATGGGTGACCGTCTCAGACAGTTTCAACTGTATATCTATTGGGAGATTGGGATTGTTGTTTAATGATTCATTTTAAAGCAAATGTTAGTGTGCAGAACTGTATGCGAAAGTTCTCAAATCTGAACCACTAGGAAGGAGACATTATATTGGGAGGAAGAAGGGGGGGGGGTACAAAGTATGGTTATTAAAGAAGCATGTCCTTTTATTTCATAACCATCGCTAATGAAATCAAGCCACATGCGTGATGAATATAAAAAACTCTTTAATTCAATGTAAATGTAAGATTATCTTGCCCGTCGGTAATTTGAACATGGCTCACTCTCCGCAAAGTCTAACCTGATATCAATTCACCGGATGGAGTCATCAAACGACTTTCTGTTGATAGAAATATATTTGGCTCCTTTTTGAGACTGTGGAATTGCTTTCCCGTGTAGATTTTTTGCATTATCGATGACTTCGGGTAATCAAAACTGTAGCACCTAGGCACAGGGCAACGAGTTTAAGGAACTAACACAACGGGGTTCATATCGCCATATTGATTGCGGGCTCGCTCCAGGAAAAGAATAATCGATTAAACTGAAGTAATTGGATTTTCTGCTCAACGTATTCCATTCATACTATTATTGTGAAGGAGAAACTGTAATCGGCATCAGGAGATAGGGTGGCTATGCTCCCCGCCGCTGGGGGAAAGAGATACTAATAAGTATAAGCTCGATTCCAACGTGGGGAAGTTATTTTATCTAGATTTTCCTAATGTCAGTTCCGATGGTATACATGTATCTCACTCAGCCCTCGTTTACGGGCAGGGTCGAAATAGCCCACTATTATTTGATCTTATATGTAAGCTGAGTATAATAATAAAGAGAAAATTACTGTTCAACATCAAGTTCTGTGTGCCTTACCATCTATACCATTACCCCGGATAGCATTCTGAAATAATCCTAACTTCCTAGGTGGGAAGCATACAGAGCAAGCTGCCATTTTACTGCCGCTAAAACACGACTTACATACTAACAAGAAGTGTTACTGTCTGTGGCTGGGTACCCATTCACACATGGGTGAAGTGAGTTGAGAAACTGTGTGTAAAGTGACTTTCCCAAGTACACAGCGTCGGACCGCGCTGAGACTCAGACCTCTGAACCCCCAATCTCACGATTTCGAACCCGATTATAACCTAACCACGAGATATTATTATTTGATGAACATATGAATATAAATTAAAGATGAATATAAATTTTGAGAATTAATTATAGATGAATGTTCATTTCACCTCTCACTTCTCTCACGAGACACTGGTAAATGTTCTACTCACTCATAGACTTGTCCAACAAGACACCTGTAAATGTTCTACTCACTCATAGACTTGTCCAAACAAGACACCTGCGTCCCCCCACACTTCGTCCTCAAAGCTCGTGAGGCGATGCAGACCACAGAACTCCCTGTAGTCGTTGTAAGAGGGCAAGCCGTGGTCGCGAGCGCGTTGGAGGTTCAAAGCTATCAGGTCGAAACCTTTCATAAGTCCCTCTTGTGTCTCGAACAAGTGGTTCGTAACTTCTTCAGTGATGAACCTGTTGCATTCACGAACAAACAGAAAGTAATGTACTATGACTATGTGCAATACATGCCTTCACAATTGTTAATTAGTTAGGTAGGTAAGTAGTTAGTTAGTTAGCTAGTTAGTTAGTTACTTTTTTACTTACTTACCTACTTACTTACTTACTTACTTACTTACTTACTTACTTACTTACTTACTTACTTACTTACTTACTTACTTACTTACTTACTTAC
>NW_004798098.1:74029-75203 GCF_000002075.1 Aplysia californica | reverse complement strand
CACACACACACACACACACACACACACACACACACACACACAATTTCCCATACCTACACCGATACGCCCCCCACATACTGTACCTGTCAAAAGCCTGTGAGCGGTCATCTGGTGTGAGTCCTGTGACAAGGTTTATGCAGATCTCATCAAAATGCTCGAACAACAGGTACGGTTTGAAGAAGAGGTCACGCAGTTTCTCTCGACGATTTCCTCCCAAGAAAAATTCCTGAGGAAAAAAAATTATAAATAATAATGAAAACCTACTCATTGTTGAGCCAACACCGTTTAAACAATGTGAATTAATTGAATTGTGTGCTTCTTGAAAAAGAAAAAGGAAACATTGATATTTTTTCTGACCATGGCAATACACCTGTTTGCAGTACGATAGTAGAAACATAACATGTATGGTTATGACGAAGGAAGAAGAAGCGTCTACATATACTCAAATGATCGCTGCTTAAAATTCCCTTTCTTAATTTGGGAACATCGTCGCAGTCATTTTGATCCATAGACATGTGCCTTAAGAATTTAAATACACGTTATGAAATCACCAGTGAGCAGTGTGCACAACACTTGAAGTTGAAGCTGTTTCATTGCAACATGAATACCCTGTTCACCCCTTTCGGGCCCATCTCATAAGAAGGCGTAAGCATTGATTATGTAAGCTAACAATTAGACTTGTACAGTATATCTAAAAAGGTGAGGGGTGGACTAACTCTTAATAATCTCACAACTACTGTCTGTGAGTGCTTGTTTTTTCCACGACTTTTTACCACTCTATAATCAGGTAATGGCAATGTTATGGTATGGGCTCCGGGCCATGAAAGGCGAGATAAAATCAGCCAAATTTGTATTTTAAAAAAACACACAATTACCGCTGCTTCTTTACTTTATGTTTATGTATTCATTTCTTTATTTAAATTTATAGTTTAAAAAATCTTGAGACAATTATTCCCACTGCATGTTTAAAAGTTAGAATTACGTTTTACCCAAAATGGGATCCAATATTTCATTACATAATATTTTCGCGGTTATTTAGGTTCTTGAACTTACAATATGAATTCATGTCCAGGATTTGTTTTCTTTCACACTTGGGTGATGTCACCACAAAAAGTAGCCTAGTTGATTGTGTACTTATAGTGGGAAAACTTTCCTCTGTTGTCTCAGTTCTATC
>NW_004798098.1:71607-72910 GCF_000002075.1 Aplysia californica | reverse complement strand
AAACAGCATTTGTTGTTTGGGGAAGGGCCTTTATTTCTGACTCAGAAAAATCATAATAAGACTGATAATTGCATTTATATGGCGCATATCAATACCCTACAACAACATGTTAAACGCGCTTTACAGCTATTGCAGTATATTATCCAAGCAGACCTTAGAGTAAAGTACATTTTCAGCTTCCCGGGAACAATACAGTGCAAGAAGCAACCGAAAAAGCGCTACAACACTAACAGACAGACTAAATCTGTTGCTACCTATAGCCGGGCACGTATTCCCATTTAGGTGAAGTGAGGGAAAATTATGTAAATGCACTTTCCCAAGAACACATGGGCCCCTGTCGACTTGGTTCAAACCCATGAACTTTCGGTTACCAGCCCAACAGCCCAATCATTAGACCACCCACACAACATATAGAAATAATTTTCTTTATTTGTCCCTGGCAAAATTCGCTGAATGATCTTGAACCATAACGTTGAGGGCGCCTAACATTGCGAACAAAAAGCTTTAACAGATTGTCAGTGCCACTTTCGGGCTCTCCGTTGTGGAAAAAGAGCTGAGCGCTGTCTTGTGTAAACTCAAGTTTCCGAATTTTGGGGAATTTTTGTCTCAGCCGTCAAGACTACTCTGAAGTCTTCCTGTGGTTTTCGTGATTTCTTTTGGTATTGAATTAAACTTTGTAATCGCGACTGGAATGTAGTATTTTCAGGGCGTGAAAATTAGATAGCACTAATCTTAAATAGCTGCCCCCCCCCCCCCACCCCAAACCCATCCAACTTTTCTCTTTAGGCTAAACCTCAAAGTCCATCTGCTTACAGTTCCAGTAACAATCTGGTTAAGGATCTGCCAGACAGGATCACACCCGTTGTTGAAGTGTCCTGTTTCCCTTCTGCTCTCCTTCGCTTCAAACTCTCAAGTGTGGGGGAATTGCATTCCGTAAATATAATTGAAAAAGGGTTAAGGTTACACTTTTATCCATTCATATACGTATTTACGTTTACTCACATAGAGTCCTTTTCGTATGGCAGTTTCGGGTCCCAGTATAATGGGTAGCCAGTCGTTGTACATGACTTTCTGCACGATGCCGATGACGATAGCGCGAACTTTCTGGAAGACCATCTCATCAGGCATCCATGGAACCTTGAAAAAGGGGCAGAGAGAAAAGAAGTTCGATTTGTGACACCTGTGAAGTTATACACAAAACTCTTTTTCGTTTAATTTGTTGTACTTATTATGATCGACGAAAGAAAAGGTGGAAAACATTTTCGGAGAATAATAATAATAATAATAATAATAATAATAATAA
>NW_004798098.1:68512-69458 GCF_000002075.1 Aplysia californica | reverse complement strand
GGTAGAGGGATGGTGAGATGATGGGGTTTTCGGGGAAGTGAGGTATTATGTTAGTGGGGTAACGGGATGGTGAGATAGTGGGGTGTGGTGGGATAGTGGCGTTGCGGGGTGATATGTTCGGGGGGTTGTAAGGTGGTTGCCGGGTGATGGGGTGGTGGGACGGGGGTGGGGCAATGATAATATTATTTTTTTTAAAGTAATAAACGCCGTTTTCTAAACCTTATTTAAGTAGTACCAATGACATGTAGTTTACAACAACGGAGCCCCAAAATAGCCATATTTCACCAACGACACATGAAGACAAACATTAAGGTGAAGTGTAACAAGTGTAAACAAAACAATGTTAAATTCGTTTAACAACTACCAACAATGTTTACAACTAACTGGTCTTGACGTGTTCATCAGCAATACAAAGATGTTTGTTTCTTGACATAATTTCTCCTTTTTAACATTTGAACAGAGCAGAAAGTGGTGTAGTGGGTAGGTGGTTATGTAGTTATGGGCTTCTCTGTTGCACGTAGGAGATCCGAGTTTGATACTCGAGTGGGGAGAATTTGTATGGTATATCTCGGTCTTTCTCTTTCCCTCTCAGCCTGGGTCAGCCCTGAAAGGCAGGGTCAACGCCTCTCTCCTAAATTATCTAAATATGATTGATGGGGGCGTAAAAACACCCACATTGAACGAAACTTACAGAGCAAATAGACAGGTGGATTAGTATGTAATTCTTAGTAGTGAGCATGACTGCAAAAGAAAAGGAGAACGTGTATGAAACCAAGTCACAACCTTTTTGCGTAATTAATGTCGATGAATTGGTAAATTGGTGAAAGGGGGGGGGGATGTTTGTTGCTTCATCGAAAAGTAGGTGTCAGTTACAAGACTGGATCGTGTAAACCAAACCAAATAGACTCTAAATGATTACCCCGAGAGAGAGAGAGAGAGAGAGAGA
>NW_004798098.1:64714-66721 GCF_000002075.1 Aplysia californica | reverse complement strand
GCCCAGTCCCGGCAGATTCTGTCGATGCCTGTCCAGTATTTTGTTGTTTTTCTATGTTTGTTCTGAAAATACGACAACAACTCACGGGTCTTCTGTTCCTGTGGGCAGAGTCTTGTTGGGACCACAGCATGTAAAGGTGTCTCTTGTATCCTCTGTTGAAAGTTTTTTTTAAAGTTTTAGTAAGCATTTTACGGCACTTGCAACACAATAAGGTCATATAAGTGCCGAAGAATAGACGTGTTACAAGAGAGTAACATACACAAAAAAGGAGGAGAGAAAAGGACGATAGATGTTTGATAGGAAAGAAGGAGCAAACCACACCAGAGCACCCGCCAACCACCCACTCTGTTGAAAGGGAAAGTCGAATGCTGTATTAGTTAGCGCTATGGCTTGATTTCATTTGCGTTATAGCGCTTGAGACCCAGGAACTCAGGTTGAATATTTACACGTTAGTTCACTGAATTCAGTTTGAAAATTTGGAATGATTGAAGAATTTATCTTTGAAAATAAAGTAATGCTAAAAGTTTAATTGTCAGGCAATGTACGAAAAATCGACTGTATTGTGAGATGATGATCTTACTGTCAGTTACTACCTGAGCTCAAGTAGAGGTACGAGGAGAAATTTTAAAAAACCCCATTAAACAAGATAACTAAAATACCTCTCTCAAAAGCTGTACATTGCATCTTTGAATAAGTTAAACATCAACTCAATTAGAAACACGTTTCATTGTCAAATACTCGTCCACAATCAGAAAATCTACAATAATAATGATAATAATAACAACAACAACAACAACAACAACAACAACAATTACAACAACAACAACAACAACAAAAACAACAACAACAACAACAACGACAACAACAACAACGACAACAACAACAACAGCAGCAGCAGCAAATTAATTAGAATACAAGAACAACAAATGCAACAACAACCACAACAGCAAATACAAATACAATAAGAACATCTCGAAGCCGCTTGGGCCACCAACCAATGGGCAATGGCGTAGAGACCATGTCGTGATCCATGAACTGTCCCCACTGCATGAGCATGATGGTGAACTCTGACGCCCTGGCTACGTCTGTGTGCAAGTGTCTGCTCACAATGCGTGGACTGGGCAGTGGGCGGCCGGACACACCAAATAGTCTAGGTACCTGGAGGCCTAGGAAAGATAATATTTCCAGCCAATAAATTACTGTAATTCAGTTCTCACCTTCCCCACAATGCAGGTCTCTAACAAGCTGAACACCCCAAAACGTTTCCCTTCATAGCAGGTCTTTAGTAGTTTTGATACATGAAGACTTTGGAATTGATGGTAAATGTTTCACTTTATTGTCGACACAATTTAGATAATTTAATAGAGGGGCTATTTCGATCCTGCTCGTTAGGGTCAACCCAAGCGGAGTGGGATACAGCATTTCATCAGAAATCATTAGAATACCCTCAAGACCCGATAGTCAAACTCACATATTACTCTGTGCGTAACACCAAGGAGCCCAATGATGATGATGATAACACTGGTCAACATAGGTTTTGCCACTGGGCAACCAATATGTTTGCTTTATGTTTTTTTATACGTCGATTTGAACTCCACCTCTGTCCAGCTGTATACTATCTCCTTTGAACTATTGTGCAAACCATTATGATATTCTACCAAATCATAGGAACCCGCCTTTTCCTGCAAGTACATCTTCAGACTCGCAAACTGAAGGTGTCTTTATCTAATCATTGTCTTTTCTCTCGATGGTATGCAGTATAGCTTTACACCTATGCCTGGCCCCTTATAATTCCTAGATGCTTGTGTTTATGGTTTTTCTGTCCGTACTAAGTATATTATGTCATTCTTTGAGAGGAGAGTCTACCTGCATGTGTAACTAAACTATATTACTGATCTCATGCGCAAAGATCACGTTGTTGGCTTTCGAACTCTTTTTTCCCCTAACCTTTCAACTATAGGAGAAAACGCTGGCGTCGTTGAAGGATGGCAATGGTAGGTCATATTT
>NW_004798098.1:62097-63088 GCF_000002075.1 Aplysia californica | reverse complement strand
TTTATAGGAAATTAGGAAAGAAGGAGCAAACCACACCAGAGCACTCGCCAACCACCCACGGGGTGACTTTGGCCTCCGGGGTTTGTCATTTGTATCTTTGCTGTATTTGATCCCATACGAAGGGAAATAAATTAAATTCTTATTCAGAGCTGAGAATTTCCCCATTTATTTAAAAAGAGTTACTGTACCTGTTACAGGACAAATTGCGAAGCCTTAAGTTTCAGCTTTTTTTATGTCTTTATTTACTGTATTAAATTATTTTGCCAAACTAATGATTTAACACATATCTTGGCACTGACCTGCTGAGGTTTCTAAATTATCACCTCTTTTAAAATAAGGTCAAACGTTTTGTTTGTTTGTTGTTGGGTTTGTCGTTTTTGTTTCATGTAGGTGTCTGTTGTCCCCATCGACATGATTTATACCATTTAGGAGGCGGGCTTCGATCCTGCCAGTCAGGCTTAGCCCGGGCTGAAAGGAATACAACGTCCCTGCAGAAAAACTAATTCCCTCAATAACAATTTCCCCACTCAGATGTCGAACTCAGGTCACCGGTGTCTGTGGTGTAGCAGGTAAGTGTTTCGTTGTTGCAAGTAGAAGATCCGAGTTCAATTCTTTTGAGGGGAGATTTTTACTGACTATCTGTTGGGATGTTGTGCCCCTCACAACCCGAGTTGTCCCCGGCAGGTTATGTCAGGAAGCTTTCCTCCTAACTAGTCTAAATTGTGTCGATTGGGGCGTAAAAAGAAGAAGTCTGTTCCAGAGGGCTTTGCCAACCTGCTGAAGCGCTTGTGTTATAGCAACGACAAAGCAAAACCTGCCAAGACTCGGATGAAAACAACGATGTTAGATTTTTTTAAAACCTTTCAGTTGCAACATCCTCTGGAACCTTCTGTTACTGGTTTGTTAGACAACTCTAGCTCCAGTACAAAATGTTCTGCTTGTAATTTACTGTACAAAGCTCTTTACTATATGTAGGCTGAACCCCCCCCCC
>NW_004798098.1:60185-61997 GCF_000002075.1 Aplysia californica | reverse complement strand
CCCCCCCCTTTAAAAATGTTTTTGGGGTTAAGTTTGAATGAATTTCTTTTTCAGTGAGAATAAACATTCTTGTGGGGTTTTTTTTGGAGGGGGGCTTCCTGTTTACCCATATATAGCACGCAGTGTGAATGGTATGTTCATAATCAGTAGAAGTTAACCATCGTAGAATATCATACATTGGTGCTTCAAAAAACCACAGACGGACCAATCAGAGTAATTTCAGTGGCCTATCTCACCACAGTGCAGGGTTTATTTTTTATTATGATAATTGATAGACTGGCCAAAGTCACTGCAAAGTGGAGAGACTGACCATCATATTATAAATTGCCCAATAATTATCAAAGCGTTGAATAAAGGGTAAAAGAAGATCATTCAATCGGTGCATACCGCCCTTCTCCATGTATTTATCCCAAATTGTTACTATTTCATGTTGTTAAAAAAAGTTCTCAAATCAGATTGCCAGGAAAATGGCCATAGTCACCCCAGTTTACGGGTACCATTATTTTCTCCAGGAGCGAAAAACAGTTAAAAAAAATAAAAAAATAAATAAATAATAATAACAATAACAACAACAGCAACAAAAATTATGTTAGACGCATCAAAATGAATAAAGAATCTAACAGTAGAATTATTACCAGAAATTTTTAAAAAATGGATTAACAATAAAATGTTTACCAAAGAAATTTAAGATAACATTCTTACCATATCAAAGTTAATGCTGAAGTTGAAAGCGACAACTTTGGTCATGCCAGTGACGGCGGGCAAGTTCGTTTCGGGATGAGTGAACAGTTTCATATTTCGCTTTCCCAGCCGGCCTATGTTCTTGATATCTGCAGGAGAATTGATTGATACGATTAGAGATAAGATACTGTTAGCCTATACAGTGTTTTATAGGGTAACATTTATAGTAATAGTAAATCAATTAGTAATGAATTTCACTTACCTAGTACATTAAAATTTAATCATACTTGCATTTATATAGCGAATATACACGCTCTTCAGCATGTTCTATGCGCTTTACAACTATTGTTACCTCAGCAGACCCTAGAACACTCAGAAACGTTCTCGGATTTCACGCCCTCAAACACTATCATCATCATCATCATCATCATATCTTCATCATCATCATCATCATCATCATCATCATCATTATCATCATCATGGAGTGCCAGATTTGAAGCAACCTCTTCAATTTGATGTCATTAATGTCTTGGCTCTGATGCTCTCAGAAAACCATACATTATCATGGTCTGATTCAAAGTCACCTGTGCTAAAGTCGGCAAAGTTGTTGATATCTTTCATGTCCCTCAGTTTCTCCATGTCACTTAGCTTCATGACCTCCTGTGCTCCCAGATTTGTCTCCAGCACTGTGCTCATGTGATCAACCTGGGGGATAGGAGATGAGATATGATGAGATGGATGAAGTATAGTGAAGGTATAAGTATCTCTTTGAAATTTTAGATGTTTTAGGCTCGTCCTATTGATGTTTTTTTATGAGTGGTCAATAAGATGAGAAACTGAAATAATGAGATAAGTTGAGACGAGATAATGAGGTTGGATTATGATGAGATGAGAAAATCAGTTTACTGAGATAAGATGCGATAAGTTGATATACATTCTGATAATTTGAGATGAGTAACGATGACATACGATAAGGGGACAGGAATGAGACAGATTAGGTAAGGATAGGTTCAATAAATTACATGGGTCCATTAGAGATGGGGTGAGATGAAACAATGGGATAGAAAATTAAAGAGAGAAGAAATATCCAACCTTCCCCCAATCTCTCTCTCTCTCTCTCTCTCTCTCTCT
>NW_004798098.1:56846-59616 GCF_000002075.1 Aplysia californica | reverse complement strand
TCAAATCAACGACATAGACCAGAAGGCAAAATGGTACTAAGTAAAATCATTACAAATCACTCCCACATGTCAGCTGTTCCTGTATAAAATAGGGAGGGTGACCCTTTTGTTTTTTTCTTATGTTGCTCTGTGTGTGTGTGTGTGTGTGTGTGTGTGTGTGTGTGTGTGTGTGTGTGTGTGTGCGTGTGTGTGTGTCTTTATTGTTATAGTAATCGTTTCCTCGCAGTGCATTGTAACATCAAGATTTATTGTTATAGTCGAACCTCATGACCAATGTCCCCGATGCGGCGAATGTCCTCCAGATTCGTGACGTCCCCGATTCCACTAAAATCGAAGCTGAATTCATCTTCAACTTTGAATGGTCTACCGCCCAGTGATGTGTGTATATCGTCTGCCGGAGAAAAGCCCTGGATAGCTAAACAAAAAAAGAAAAAAGACGATGTGATTGATCAAAACACAATATTATTAATGCCATCTTGGCTTAGCTGAAAGAAAATAAATATATTTCAAGCTTATTTGTTAGATCGATGCGTGTCAACCTTTTTACATCCAGCGCCCACTTTTGATACCTTTAACAGCCCAAACTGTTTGTACCACCCACCTACACATATTTCCTAGCGGGGCATTAAATAACACCTGTCACTATCTGGGTGATCCCCATCATCCACCAAAATAACCAAATCGCCCACTAGTGGGAGATATCGCCCCGGGTGGCAAGCCCCGGGTTAGATACACTCTTTGTATTTTGCTTGACCTACTTTGTTATATTTCTTTACTTAAAAAACAACAACCCAACTACACATTAAGTGGTTCTGTTAGGGTGGGTACGAAAGACGAATTCATGCTTGTATTTTCATAAGCATGTACACAGAACTGCTGCTGCTGCTACTACTTCTAATACTACCATAAGGATTTGTAATAGTAATAGTAGCTCTGTTTACTTTCATTCTTGTCAGTTTGAAATTCTTATTTGTGTGATGCCACCTGTGCTAATTGTGTACCCAGATCGAACGAAGAGTGTTGGTGCAATAGGGTAGACTAATTACCCTAAATAATGGCTAGAATATCAAATGCTACGATTTGTATGAGAAGCATGTTATTCTGGAAGCAAAGGTAGAAGGCAAGAAAGAAAGTGGAGACCGGCAAACCTAGATCGGAACCAAGGCAACTGTGGCATGCAGAATAGAGAGAGACAGAGTATTTTATTGCAGAAAATCCCTTGTAGCAATGCCCAACCACTGGTAAAGCAAAGAAGAAAAGAAGATGGCTAGGCTTAGGTTGTTACTTACTGAGAAAAAATAAACTTTACACCCCCCCCACCCCGCACACACACACACACACACACACACACACACTATGATTTGGAAAAAAGTGACTTATTACACACACCCAACGCCATCACTCTCACTGGTGCTACACTTGGGTCACCCTGATGTTATGCACGAAAGACCCTTTTGAAATATTTGAGAATTTAAGAATGGATGCTTTCTCAACGTAATTATTTACATGACACATTCTCGTATAATCACCCAGCATATTTCAATAACAATGTACGTATTACTTAACACTTTCACATGCCCACCTTTTCGTTATTAATTAGATCTTGTCAATTTGATGACAGGAGTGGGCAAGGACCAAAAATCCCCAACAAATGCACAAAAATAAAACAAAACAAAACAAAAACTATTCACCACTTACTGTTGGGTCCAAAAGCTCGGATCAACTTGAGGCTCGACGTACTTGACAAAACTGCTTGGCCTTGTGAGACCTTTTTCAGTAGAAGAGAAGAAACAAAAAAACAACAATAATCATAATTTTACAAAAACATAGTTTATGCAGAATGTACATTCTAAGAATGCCTATTCATTTACTCCCCATTGGCATTGTCGTAAACTGGGGTGACAAGGCATCCCACTCTTTTCCCTCATATTTTTGAAGAATTGGACATTAGGTCTCGAAAACGGATCCAGATCGAAAGGCTACTATTCAACCGTCCCTCTAATTTGAACACAAAAATATTAACTTAACGAAACTCATGGCTTTTCAAATGGTGAGTCCTTGAAGCTATAAAAGGTGTTTTAGTCACCTCAGTTTAACGGTGAGCATACATAAAATCCACATGAGCGTCTGTAGAGTATCTGTTAAGCACTTCGCCGTTGCATGCAAAAGACCAGAGTTCTATTCCTAAGTCTGGATCATTTTTTTGAACATCTTGATCTTTCGGCTGGCAGGTTGAATCGCTCTTAGATTGGGCTGGCCCTGACAAGCATGGTTGAAGTCCATGTCCTAAAGTATTTAAATTCTGACGATAAGGGTATTTAAACTACATGAAACACCTGCATTAAAACTATTTCCGACTTGTAAAGTTGTAATCTAAAGTTTGGAAGGCTGAAGCCAGACACGGCGTACCTAAAGCGCGCAGTGCAAAGCATTAAACAAAGGTACCAGTATGTTAACCATGGGAATATGTGCTGGTGAACTAATGTTTAAAAGTTTATTGGGGAGAGTATTTGAAAAGCCAAGATTAGAGTAAGGTGTCCTAGAAAAAATGATTTTCCGAACAATGATCTTTACACACGTCTATGAAATGCCTGTGGGTTCTATATCCTAATCCATAAATCATTAATTTATTTGTTTAGATATAACGCCCCCCCCCCTTCCCATAAAACATTGTAAGTCCATGTAATAGGACTTCAAAATCTAAATTTTATGTGTTCCGTTTAAAAGTGAAATATATTAATGTCACGCACGAGCAACTTACTCCCCCCCC
>NW_004798098.1:55672-56746 GCF_000002075.1 Aplysia californica | reverse complement strand
AGAGAGAGAGAGAGAGAGAGAGAGAGAGACTCAAAGTTATCTTCTTATCAAGCTCACACGAGCCTGGAATTGAACCTTCTTTGAACAGCATACTTCCCACTACCCCAAGTTGATCCTCAATATCACACGACAATCGAGGCTGCTCTGACAGCCACCAGTCCCAAACAATCACGTGAACCTACCACCACACCCCGTTTACCATTGCGTTTGGTTTTAGTATAGTGACACCGTCCAAGACGCCCATCTGAATAAGATAAACATTTTCTCCTCAACAATGGGTGGCCGTCTTAGACACTTTCGACCCTATGTCCCGACAGGGCACATTATTATGACCAAAAGACAAAGTCATATTGCGAATACTATTATAACTATAACCGTTCATCACTGTGTGAAGACAAATCTAAGTCTGAGTTCATGTTTGTGGAATAAAGAAAAACATAAGACATTTCAAATGTAAGATGACTACAGGGGGTCTCCTTCTTACTGCTGCCTTCACCCACACCCCTGCTCTTAGGGCAGGTACGATCTAACTCTAAGCCTTCTCGGATAAGGGCAAAAATCTCGGAGGTCACTTGTGCAAGTTGAGCCCGTTAAAGATCTTTGGTAGTCCAAAATCGATAAGCGTAGGCTTCAGCCAAAACCCGAGTAAAATCAAAAATTAATTCTTACCAAACTGAAAAATGATTAATGTGTCCCGCGCGCTCAAATGACTTAATGCAGCTGTGAGAGTCATAAAACACTTACAAGAACAAAACGAACAGCTTTTTTTGTACACACAAAGACGCTGTTCGCTAGGCCTTGCTTTCAGTTATGAGAAGTATATGATAGCATATAGAAAGATATTATATGATAGCATTCCCTTAGTGCTTGGAAAGAGCAAATGAGACAGAAAGAAGCAATTGGGGACAGTTGGCCCTATCAGTGGTATCAAGGGTGTTATGTTTGTTTTTAGTAAGAGTTTTATGGCACTCGTTCAGACAATAATAATTTTGATCTTCTTCATAAACTTTACGAGATGCATGAGTCTGATAGTATCATTATGGGTTCCGAGTTTTCCGACAAGAATCCCGTGCA
>NW_004798098.1:52288-53888 GCF_000002075.1 Aplysia californica | reverse complement strand
GGTAGTCATAAAATGAAAATCGCGAGGGTACCAGTTTTGAACGCTTGTTGACTCATAACTGTATATCTGTTCAACTGTTGGTTGATTAATGTTGTTAGATTTCCCATTCAACAGCATTTTATAATAAACCCCCAGTCGAACAAATATGAAGTTTTGAGTCCACAAGCTTTTAAATTTGGCACCCTCACAATTTCCAGTTTGTGACTACCGTCGTTTTTTCCCCTGTGCTCTTCATATGCCTTTGCCTTAAGGAGATAAACAACATCAGGCATATCAACTGTACTTACAATATCAGGAGTACTATACTTAATTCCTGGAAAGTCAACTCTGTTTTTGGTTAGCCTCACGAATATAGAATCTAATTAATAGAGAACTTGGACATAATACTATTTTTAATCAATGGAGAGTATCTCTGTCTATATTTACGCTTACCAATAATTACAACTTGAACTTATTGGCTCAGCCTTGCTCTCAATTATTTCTAACTTCCAATTTGTTTAACACTTAACCACACCTCCTTTATATCTCTCTTTCATACACGTCGTTAACACTAAACCATACCTTAACTTTTTTTGTATTTGGTCTCTTCCATACAAGTCGTTACAATATAACCACACCTTAACATCCCTAAAATAATGCCTCTTATAATAACACCCCTTACTCTGACAAACCAGTGCTGCGATGCCACAGTGACATTTTCCTCCTCGGGCCGTGCAGATGCTATATCCGTCTTTCTACGCTAATCGTGGATGCGTCGGACGCTGTGTAAAGCTGTCTCGCAAATAGTCACTGTCGCTGAACAGACACAAAGTATGACGTTAAGTATCAAATTGACTGTCGACCAAGCCCAGTTTTTAACATCAAAGGGACCCAGTGTGGCAACAATGGTCAAGTCTCGCCAAGCTACGGGTGTTAACTGTCGTTTTATTCTCTGTGTGAAATCAAAGTGTTGGCACTTTGTACTCTTGACCTGTAGGCTCTTTCAGGTCAAAGATGCCCTCGGTTTTTTTTCATATCATACACGCTTCAAGCTGGTTATAGAGTACTGTAGCAAGTGAAAAGAAAAGCAATAACAAACGAAGGCTAAAAACGTATAATCTCCGCTTGACCTTTCCTATTGAATACGGGTGGTTGAAGGGCGCCACTGGTCGGACCTCTTGGGGATATTTTTTGGGTTACATTTTCTTTTCTTTTTTTTTGTTTTGTTTTGTAAACTACCTCACTTTAAATCTTGTTGCTGTCTGAATCTGTTCGTTTCTCCCGCGTAGGTGACATTTATTGTATCACGATATGTCTCTTTGACTCCAAAATATTTGTTCGACCATCATGCGTGAAATAGAAGCATAATAATGTGCAGAGAAAGATGTATGCATTTAAGAATAGGCCTACATACCGTTTTACTACTTCTTACAACGCCAGTAAGCTTTTTGATGATGAGGATGAAGCCCTGACTAAAAATGTTGCGAAAGCTATTCTCGGTATCAATTGTATTCCTTGTCGATCGTTTTCAGTAATATATGGTATAGTATGTCTTCGTCTCAGGAAAAATAACATGTATACATCATATATGAATCGTTTAAAGCATGTGGCTTCTGCAGAA
>NW_004798098.1:50327-51267 GCF_000002075.1 Aplysia californica | reverse complement strand
GCCTAACCACTCAACTACCGACGCCCCAGAACAAGCGATTAGATAGTGAAATGTAAGATAACACTTTTTCTATCTTCACAATTACAGTCAACATTGTCTAAGACGGCCACCTATTGTCGAAAACCAAATGACCTTCTATTTTTTTACAGGTGACCGTCCTACACAGTGTCATTATAATGATAAAAAAGACCACAAGGGTGGAAATGGGAAGTGGGGGTTTGTAAAGGTGATTATCTTAAATATTCAGCTGGCCGTTGGACCAGGTTCGACTGTAATTATAATGTTCCCGGTCATTTGAGAGGTCAGTGAAACATATTTGGTCACTTTTAAGCATAAGGGGGTTATCCCGAAAAATGCTGTTTTGGGAAAATCGAAGGTAAAGTTTTTGCCCCTCATTCAATTTCTTTAAAAGACAAAGAGAGTTTTCTCTATAACCAAACCAAAATACACACTAATGAAATCAAACTTTTTCTATAGGCAGGGCTAATGATTATAAATACGGTATTTACGGTCTCTGGGTAGGGCAATGCTCACTAATGGTGTTGGTTAAGATTTCTGGAAACCCCCTAAATCTGGGTTAGCCCCCGAGTCCTTAAATGAGACCATTTATAACGGACAAAATTAAATGAAAACGGACCGGTGTAAAGGTTAGTCCCACTCCCTTGAGGACAAACACTGTTGGCTTTAGTGTTTCCCTAATCTCCTCTGATGCCCTACAGTAAACCGTTTATAGACCTATCAAGTTATTTCTGAACCAAGATTTAACCAGGGGGGGAATTAATTTTTGGAATCTTTTAGGGAGATTTTAGGATAGCCCTGAAAGCACGGTCGTCATGTTATAAGCCGGAAAAGGCTGGCATACATACGTACATACATACATACATTATACATACATACATACATACATACATACATACATACATACATACATACATACATA
>NW_004798098.1:37541-47541 GCF_000002075.1 Aplysia californica | reverse complement strand
CTTTTGTTAGGGACCATGTCTAGCACTGATATGAGAGCGTTGGTTTTTATAAAAAATGGTATTGGCGAGCTTTGCCTTTTGTGCTCATGGAGATGTTGGGATGTTTCAAGAAAGGGGCGAGTTGATAGCTGACTGCATTGTCTTTCTGGCATCTAGTTTCTATTTCTCGATCTAGTTTGCCGTTTTTGGTGAAAATGCTGCCCAGGTATTTGAATTCACTGGTTTGTATCAGTTGGGATCCATGTCTCTGTAGAAAACCCTCCCAAAATCGCCTTTATTCATTCCGTCCAATTCCTAATCTTGCCTTACTTCGCTCACCAATAATTACACCCTGTAATCCTAAAACAGTTACGTTACAGTTGAGGATTCACTCCTTGACTGAACTAGTCATCGTTTTGGTTGTGTGCACGGCTACCTGACCAAGTAAGTATCCAAGTAAACGAGATTCTCAATCTTCTGGGGAAGCATTCCTTGTTGCTCCTGTTGGGATCAACGGAGAAAACCTTCCCACATATAGACTTTTAAGAAGTTCAAAAGCTACACTTTCAATCTGGGGGTGGAATGATGTCGCGAGCAAGTGAAAATAAACTTCACAATATTATAAATCCCAAATTGTGCCCACAAAAACGTGTGTTTGTGATATAGTGTTTTATTAATTAATTGATTTGTGTATACATATTTGTTTTAAGGTCTTTGTGTATTTGTGTGCGCCATGGTAAAACAAATTTCCCAAGGACAAAAAAATAAAGTGGAATTCATTTACCGTTATTAACTTAGTAATACGGGTTTTAAAGTGCTTTTAATTTTTAAAGTCAATTTGGGGTTTAAATTTACGTTTATTACATGCACTATATTATTATGCTGTATGTATATTTTTCGTCTTAAGTATATCTCCAACGGACATGCTTGAAGCCTGACTTGATTCATGTTGTCGTGCTTTTTAAACTGTTTTGTTTCGTTAAAAAAATGAACATTTTCGTTATAGGTCAAAATCTAGATAAGAAAACGAAACGAGCTACTTGGAGTGAAAATAATACAAGCAAAGACTTGAAATAATTACTGTTACAAATCAAGGTGGTTTTTTTTTCATTGCCTGAGTTTTGTCGAGCTCTGAAGAACAACGTTTGATGTTATATTCCAAACGGTTACCATTCAGTGATAATTTATTCCAACAAGTAAGACAAAAAAAATCATGTCCGCGGCCGGCTCTAATCCGAACATTGCACTTCAGCACTTAGATTAAGTTTTCAACAACGCCAGTCCCGTATCCAATTTCGATCCCCTTTTATAAAGAAAGTTTGCATTGAATGAAAAAGAAGAGCATCGACAAAGTAACGACCAAGCAGAGCCATAGAAAAAGCAAGAAAGATCAATATGAGCCAGGGTAAAAACGGAGGATCTATGGATTCATTCATTCACCCACCTGCCACTTTATTTTGTAACCCCCCCCCCCCCCCCCCAAGCCTTTCCTCCACATAGAAATTTAAAAAACAACGAACAGACGAACGAAACAAACAAACACAAATAAGCAAACAAACAAACAGACAAACAAAAACAAAGAGAAAAACGAACAAGAAAACAGACATGAAAATAAGCAAAACAGAGAAAAGAAAGAGCGTTTCAGTTTAAAATAAAACAATGGACAGCGACTAAGCCTTAACGTTCCTATAGGACGGACGTAGCAAGGTTTTTGGAAACGTTGTCCGCGCGGCCCCGACTGACACTATTTCCGCGCTGGTCAATAAAAACGCTCCATTTTATACGTGACGCCATAAAAATCTCCTCGGCGGCATTTGTGCTCTCTATGTAAATTAGTCAGGGGGGGCAAAATGGGGCCCGCGAATGGGGGGCAAGGTATGAGGTGCTTGTTATATTTTTTAAAGCCTAGGCCCCACATTTTACGGGGTTTTACAGCCGGAAAAGCGTGCACGTTCGGGAGATTAAGCCCCTGCCTTGTGTCCGAGGTATAGTCGCAAGGTTCTGGGAGGCCCCAGCCACAAAGAAATGATCTTCGACCTAAAATCCCTCTGGGTGAAGACCCGAGCCTACTGGCGGGACTTCAAGGGAGAGGTGGAGAGAGGAGGGGGGATTGAAGCAAAATAATACTTACACCATAAAAAAGGTGAAAGGGAAGAGGTTGAAGAGTCAGGTGGTTGGTGGTGGAGAGGCTCTGGTGGGGATACAGTTCTGAAGGAGTCCAGGTACACAGCGAGGAGAAGGATAGCGAAAATGTCACCTATTTGCATCTTTAACGTGGGCTATTAGCTTAAAAACTATAGGAGGCACAGGTGAAAAATAGGGGGGAAAACACTTTAAAATTCCACACCACTAGCACCTTTTATCTTTTTGTTCACCAAGGCGCCCATAGCGTTCGTCTAAAAGTAAAAAGTCTCGAAAACCATCACACAAACAGAAGGCTGTCTATCTATTTTTCAACTTTCATTTTGTTGATTGAATTCAGAAAAAGTTGTTGCTTTTTTTCTTTTTTTTCCTTTTTCTTTTCATTTTAGCTGACCACTACTTGAAGGCATCTTAGACCCATATGCGTAAGGATCAAACACTGACAAAAACAATTGTTGAGAGAATCAGGTTTATTGTATATGGGTGTTTGGAGAGGGGAGGGGGAAAAGGAGGGGGTAGGTGGGTGTCTAAGACTTCGGCAGGTTGCTAGCGCCTTACAACATCGTTGTAGTAACTGGAGGTGGATGCGCATGCACATGTACTTCGCCACGCCACTTTTCTCGGTAGCCATAATCAATAAAAACACATCTAACAGTGTCCTTCTTGTAAACATAAGTTTTATAGTCTCTTAGATGTGAAATAGCTCCTCTTAGTTAACTTTTGGACACTAATGTCCTCCTAAGACATGGGTACTTCACCACCAAAATTGTTTTTCTTTACACTTCAGGCAAAACAGAGATCGACGGAGAAATGTTTAACTATTCTTAGCCGTAAAAGCAAAGTTTGTCAAGAGAGAGGAAGAACAGTTTCATTAATTTTGAAATGTAATTGAAAATACATAACGTACCTTTTCTTCCTTTGTTCCACATCTATAATTTGAATTTGACCAAAGATTTATCGAGCCAATGCAAACAATTAATGCAACTCATACCGCAGATTAATTAACCACAATTTAAAAAAAACAAACAAGTTTTCAATATTTTTGGCTTGGTGCATCTGAACAGCTGGCCCGCGATATTCTTGTCTTTTTTTCCCTAAACAGTGACGAGGGAAATTGAATTTTAATGTTCCGAAATGCTGGCGTTTCACTTTCAATGTTAGTTTTCTTTTGCACTGCTTTCTTTCAGCCACACCCCTGGTCTTTGGGCAGTAAGATCTAGCACCTAGCCTTCTCGGATAAGGGAGAGAAAATTTCAAAGCTTCAGAGTGTAAGTTGCGCACGTTAACGATCCTTTGATGGTCCTAAAATCGATAAGAGCTGGCTTTGGCCGCGACCCGGACAAAATTCAAAATTAATTCCTACCAAACTGGAAATGCTCAAAGTGTTGACATGTCTTACGCAATGAATACTGCACTTATTTTTCAGTGAAGGACCAAAAAAAAGGGGGGGGAGGGTTGCATGAATGTTCGCAGACAATAGATCTACAAACTTGTCTGAGGAATTTTTCCTAGACGAGTTAGAATGTTTTTAATGAATTTTTTTTTTCCTGAGGTAGTATTCATGTGTGCAAAAAATATCTGTGAAAATCCACACTCCAGACACCACCAACAAAGCTCTATCCATATAATAAAAATTCAATAAAACAATTTTCTCTTCGGTTACATCTTCTCTTTATTCTGTGAAAATTAAATGAAGATTGGATTAAAAAAATAGTGGAGTTACTCAAAAAGGTATAATAATAGAAAAACCACGCTCTGAGAAAACGGGCGATACAGGAAAAAAAACTGACTTTATCGGGAAATGGTAGTGACCAAATTGCCAGGTATGTGACAAAAAAGGCTTTAGGAAGAAGCCAAAAAGGCCTACATCTCAAAATCTTTAATTCTGAGCCGAATCGCCTCACCCCCTTCCCCCCTTCTGTCATGTGTCCCGCGCGCTGAGTTGGCCGTATGCCTTTGTGAGCGGCGTAAAATACTTACCAAAATAGTTTGATATAAGTACGAAGACAGAAAAGAGGCCAATTTTATTTGCACTTTCTGGTTGTTACGATTGTTGACCTATTCTCTTGCCATCAAATTGCCGCCATAATAATTTACGAACAGTCAACCAGAAAAAAGGGCAAAGTCACAAAATGGAAATTGCGAGGATATCGGCGGTTTGAAAAGAATGTAGATTCGATCACAACTTCATTTCTGTTTGTCTGCTTCTTTGTTTGGTTTGTTGAATAGTTTATCGAACAGACAAAAAATTAGAAATAAACCTAAATATAAACAAAGCAACCCCCCCCCCCCCCTCAGTCACACATCAATGAAGTTTTGAGTCTACAAGCCTTCAGAATTGATTTTACTCCCGATGTTCGTATTCTTTTGTCACAATGGCGCGTATTATTGAATAGATCTAATGCCAAGAGGTTTCACTTGGTAAGCATTTCTGTACCCCCCCCCAAAAAAAACAAAAACAAAAAAAACAACAACAACAACAACAACAAACAAACAAACAAACAAACAAACAAAACAAAACAAACCCAACAACAACTAAAAACCAAAAAAACAACAACCCGAAAAAGCAGTGGATCGGTGTGGGTGATTGATGGGTGCTCTAGTTTGCTCCCTCTTTCCTATCAAACAGCAGTAGTCATTGTGTCATTGTATCTCCTCCTTCTTTTCTCTGTGTGCTAGTCGGTATAAACACCGCTAATTTTCGGAAAGTATATGACCTGATTATGCTTCAAACATAGCCAACTCTTACTAAAACTAAAACTAAACTAAAACCCGAAGCAGTTTGCATAGAGTAAGCTGTTGCTTCAATTTGCTTGACAGCTTAGCAGGCTGCTCCATAGGGTTTTTGCAAGGAGCCGTTTGTCCTTTTTTTTTTTTTTTTTTTTTGCTTCCACAGAGACACGTTGAAAAAATATGACTTCTTTTACGTTGACAACTCTCTGTCCGTTTGTCTTTCTACCTGGATGTGTGAGGTTTGGATCTAAAATCATAATTATAGTGCAGTGTTTACAACCCGGTCGGTATCGTCCATTCGTGGACGATTAAATTTTGGTAATTTTCGTGGGCGGTGGCATGAACCGGGAAGTGACAGGTGTTATTTTCACGCACCGTTTGGAAATACATGCTGAGGAGGGGTACGAAAATTGTAGTCTCTAAATTAAAGGTGGCAAAAGTGAGCGCAGGCTATAAAAAGATTAACAGCCACTGGTCTAGTTCATGAAGTAGTGTGAGGGGAAAGAAGGATTGATATTAATATTTTACACGGTTTACACCCCCCTTGAAATATCTTAGATCTTTCGGAGGCCGGCTGTTTAGACTCATCTTTTCTGTGCTAACCATGACTGAGTGGGATCAGAAAGATGAAGATACTCGACAAAATTAATTTTCCAACAAAGGAACTAAACTAAAATCTTCTCTGTCCTACGACGAAAAACCTTTCCATTACGCTACAGACTGATGTCTGTCTAGACACGAGGAAGGAAAAAAAATAGAAGAAATTTTCTCAAAAGAAAGAAATAAAGAGGAAAATGGCGAAGTGGTCAAACGAGAACACACTGAAATACGACTTACCGGAAGTGGATAGAAAAGGGCATTACGGGGCGGGGGGGGAATGTTTCCTGCAGAATGTATAATTAATATTCTTCTCAGCAGGTGCCTGTGCTCTTTTGGGGGCAAAGGTGTAAGAACAGACGAAGAAGCACTCGGTGATGACCTACAGCGCATTATGGCCATAAAAGTGCAGCCATAAGGAAAGATGAGATGCAGTCCTAAAGATTCCAAAGTGTGAATCGGGGATACATCTTTTGGTACATAGAGGGGGTCGGGGGAAAGACGATGAGTGATACTGAAGGATGGCTTCGTATGTGTGTGTTTGTGTTTGTGTTTGTGAAGACCGAGAAAGAGAGGGGTGCAGTGGAGAGAGAAAGAGAGAGAGAAAGAGAGAGAGAGAGAGAGAGAGAGAGAGAGAGAGAGAGAGAGGGGGGGGGAGAAGGAGGAGAGAAAGTTAGAGAGAGAGTGGGTGAAGGAGAGAGAGGTGGGAGGATACCAAAACAGCTTTCGTTTGTGTTTGTGTGTGTGTGTGTGTGTGTGTGTGTGTGTGTGTGTGTGTGTGTGTGTGTGTGTGTGTTTGTGTGTGCTTGCTTGTGTGTGTATATATGTGTTTGAGGATAGGGTATGTTTTAAAACGATATTGAAAACTGCTTTTCAAAGGTGTTATAATTTATTCTTGAAGCACGTTTTCTCTGCCCCGCTATGTTTTAGCATTGAATTCTAATCATGATATTGGTGTCAACTGCATGCCGACTTGGAAATGAGTTTTTCATGAATAAACACATTAGGAACAATTGAATAATTGTTTGTTTTTTTCAGTTTGCATGTGTTCTAAACTTGACAACTAATTTTCTCAAAATTAGATCATAATACCCTACCTCGCAAAATGTGCAATATCTCAAAAAAGAACTAGAGATATCTAAAAAAAAAAACAACAAAAAACCCATTGTGTTAGCGTTGAATGTCCTATTAGGTACAACCGTTAACTTAAAATGGTTCAATTCGAGTTTTGGTACCTTTCTTTAGGCACACACACACACACGCACACACACACACACACACACACACACACACACACACACACACACACACACACACACACGGGGGATAGCAAGAGAAACAAAATTAATATTTTCTACTAAGAAACCAGGGAAAGTTCTAAATTGGAAGTCTTAAGACGTTGACTCCATAATATTTTCCTATGCCTGTCTTTACACTTTTTTGCTTTTGTAAAGTGTTTTACGGCGCTCGCAACTGCATAGGTCATATGAGCGCGCGGGACACTCCTAATATTTTCAGTTGGTAGGAAATTTTGAATTTTGCCCGGGTGGCGGCCGAAGCCTACTCTTATCGATTTTAGACCACCAAGGGATCTTTAACGTGCGCAACTTGCACACGAGCCCTCCGAGATTTTTCGCCCTTGTCCGAGAAGGCTAGGTGTAGATCTTTCCTACCAGAAGATCAGGGGTGTGGCAGAAAGACAGCAGTAAGGAGGAGCCAAGGAGTAGCAGTAGAAAGGCTGCAGAAAGAGTCAGGAGCCCAGAGGAGGGGGCAAAGGAGGTGAGGGGGAGGGGGCAGAAAGTGGAAATGAAAGCAGACAACAGAGCATTGCTAGAGAGCAGGAAAGGAGGTGAAAGGAGACAATTTTAGAGAAGAAAATTTTTCGGTCGCTACCCGGATTCGAACCCGGGACCTTTGAATGAGAGGCCAACACCTTAACCTCTAGGCCACGAGAGCCCCCTGTCTTTATAAATAATTATGAATCCCCAGTAAATGATATTGAAAAAACCTCTCAAAGAAGCATGAAAGATAATATGCTAGAAGCAATATGCACTTGAGTGCTTAAAAAAGAAGAGATATTATTATAAACTCTTTTGTCCTCTTTCTTCTTTCAGATTAGGAAGAACAATATTTAAAACCAGTAGGATATAAAACGATCTTTCTATATGTGATTGTGCTTATTGCATGTGCATGGTGTGTGCAGAAACGATAGAGCGAAGAGTGTGAGTGTATTTGTCTGTCTGTGTGTGTGTGTGTGTGTGTGTGTGTGTGTGTGTTTGTGTGTGTGTGGGAGAGAGAACGAGAGAGAGAGCGAGAGAGAGAGAGAGCGAGAGAGAGAGCGAGAGAGAGAGAGAGCGAGAGAGAGAGAGAGAGAGAGAGAGAGAGAGAGAGAGAGAGAGAGAGAGAGGGGGGTGGGAGAGAGGAGGAGAGAGAGAGAAAGAGTGTGTGCCCATAGTCTCTGTTTAGGAACGCGTGTGTGACTGGGTTGTGTATCGTTGTATGTGTATCATTGAACATAATGCAATGAGTGCTTTTCTGTGTTGATACTGTATCTTTGTAAATTGATGTTTTGGTATCATAATCAAGTACGTGATTTACGACAAGCATCAGCAATCATGGTTCGTCATTCATTCCTGTGCTCGGATGCTCACAATAAATCTATAATACCCGGGCCATACTGTTTAAGCTTTTCAAGCAAATATCTTCCTGCCTCGTTTGTCCTTAAATTCAACCAGTGAGAGCACGTTGTTTAAGGCCCTAATGTCTCTTTTCAAAAGTCACAGAAAATCGTTGTCTTTTCCTTATTGTTTGTATCATCGAGCGCTGTCGTGAGCTTCTTACTGCCTCATTTGATTTTTTTCCCAATAAATTTTCAACAGTCCAATAAGAAATCATAATATTTCAGTAAATTCTGTTGTACTTTTGCCCTAGTATATCCACCCAAAGTTCCACTCGAGGATCAATAACTTTCATTTTGTCTTAGTCGTAAAGCACGTTGAAGAGCGTGGATATGAGCTACGTAGGTACAATTATTATTTATTATTATAACCATTGATTGTAGTAGTAGTAGTAGCAGCAGCAGCAGCAGCAGCAGCAGCAGCAGCAGCAGCAGTAATAATAGTAGTAGTAGTAGTAGTAGTAGTAGTAGTAGTAGTAGTAGTAGTAGTAGTAGCAGTAGCAGTAGTAGTAGTATCATTACTGTTACTATCATACAGTGTTGTGACCCAAAAATGACCAGCACCATTTTCAACACTGCAATATTGTTGAAAGGCGAGATCTCCTAATATAATGTCAATCTCCCGTAAGACCAAACCAGATTGGCGGAGAGCCTTACAGACAAATAGAACAGCATTAGTTATTAGGACACCCCATCAGGAGTTCCAACCAGGGTCATCCACATTGTAACCCAACAAGAAACCGATTGAAGACTAAAAGGGAAAAACGACGGTAGTCACAAACTGAATATCGTGAGTGTACCAATTTTGAACGCTTGTTGACTCATAACTATATTTCTGTTCAACTGTTAAATTGCTAGATTATTGTTGTCTGATTTCCCATTCAACACCACTTAACAATAAACCACTAGTCCAACAAATATGAAGTTACGAGTCAACAAGCTTTTAAAAATTGGCACCTTCACAATTTCCAGTTTGTGACCCCCGTCGTTTTTCCTATGTGCTCTTCAATTACGCTACAGGTGCGCCTAAAACGCACGCCGCAGTGGGGATTCGAACCAAGGTCGTCAACATAATAATCCAGCATTTAACCAACTAATCTGAGGACGAACCCAATCTTAACTAACTGAGGTCATGTACTCAAAGAACAGGAAGGGTCACCTCGCCCTGGACATGTCACTGGCCAAAGTGGCCATGGCCTTCAACAGGACAGCATGACGTATTGAAACAGTTCCCTGTTCCGTCGAAATGATTGGCGGGCGGACGTCTTTAAAAACCCCCGGCGAATCACAAAATCTCAACATTCTCCCGCGGTTTTAGTATTTTCACTCGGACGCCCGGAGGCCTGCGGGCTCTTCAACAAAGATCTAAAGGGTGCCAGGAAGAAGAAATGGGATCGTTGGGTAATTTGTGGACCCATTTTTTATATTTTTGATATGGTCGTCTACAAATAGAATTTTACAGTCGCCTTGTAGCCTTACTATCACGTTTTGAAAGTTGCAGTCCCATTAGTTGTAAAACTATTAAATTTAAGATTCGGGATTTTCAGATTTGTGTCAATGCTCAACGATCTCTCCCCCCTTTATCTCTCCCCTCTCTCTCTCTCTCTCTCTCTCTCTCTCTCTCTCTCTCTCTCTCTCTCTCTCTCTCTCTCTCTCTCTCTCCCTCTCTCATCTTTCCCTCTTCTCTCTCTATCATTACCTCTCTCTCGTGCTCCCTCACTCTTCTGACTAGTTAAGAAGGTAGAAAAGGAAAAGACGTAAGACTATCCAAAGCGTAAAGAGTGTCACGACGACAGAACAAAGGTTTGCTAGTGACACCTTTCAACCACCCACAGTTTCTTCGTTGTTTCAAAGTATGCCTTTTGAGGAAAG
>NW_004798098.1:28810-32295 GCF_000002075.1 Aplysia californica | reverse complement strand
TTGGGGGTGGGGGGAGGGAGGAGGGGAGTTTTTAATCGAGTGTGCTCCATCCCACGACCGAGACTATTAATTCGGTGAACAAGTCTTGCCACAACCAAGGTAATTTCATGACCCGTAAACGATTGCGACCGTGAAAGTTGTAAGAAACGTGGGGTAGGCCTATTAATGCTAGATAGTATTGTTCATGTGCTTCTCACGTGACCTATCGGAGAGAATTGTGTGATTCAAATATAGCATTTAAATAAATTTAATCACCAATACTTGATTCCTTTATACAAAATGAAAATAACAAGAAAAATATTGCACATTATAGAACAATTAAAAAATAATAATCTAATATTGAGAAGAATGAATATAACAAAAAAAATTAATACTGAAAACAATCACCAGAAAATGAACCTAACATTCTGAATCTTAAATAGGTTCATAAAAGCAAAACAGAAAGATGAAAGAAATCGTGCTTTTTAAGTGATAACTGGGAATTCATTTCTTGAATTTGTTTATGTTGAAGTATCACATACCCCCTTGGGGCAAGTAATGGCTAATTGGTCATCATAGAGACAGAGCCCCCATTTCTTTTTTTTTCCAAATGACTGTACAACTCTGACGCTCCATCAACACAACACAGGTACTTTGATCAATTAGGAGGCGGGCTGCCAGGGACAACCCGGGCTGATTTTCATAAAGCATCATAGAAGACAGAAAAGGTAACTTCATTGTTCCGGAACCGAACACACGTCTTCCGTGTGGCACAGCTGGTTTTATTTTATGTACCCTAGGTGTTTGTTTTTGCGCTCACCATCGACATACTGTGGATCATCTTGGAAACAGGTTCGATACCCTTTGAAGTGAACTTTAAAGAAAACCCTTACGCATTGAGATCGAGGAACGCGGTGAAATCAGGTAAAGAGTGCATTGAGATCGAGACCACTTGCCAATCCAGGCTGAGAGGAATACAGCATTCCGGCAGAAAGACCAGAATATTCGATACCAATGTTCTTCCTTCTTGAGAATCGAGGTTGAGTTTCGCTAATAATATTATTATGATCTTATTGTGTTGCAAGTGCTTTTGAAACTCTTACTAAAACTAGATACCCCGAAAACATACGACATTCCACCCAGCCAGGCCATCCAACTTGCTAGAGGCAAAAATCTCTTTGTCTCCTCGACGCCGCAGAGGTAAAAGAGGACCGATAAAGTTAAGTTAGTAAAGTAAGTGCGTGCGACAGTGAAGAGCCTGCTATATACCATTACACCAAAGACGCCTTTTTTCCCTAATAAAGCAAAAACAAGAATACAACAACCAACTAGAAATGAACACTTGTAATACGGGGTGCCCACTACGGATGGGATCGGCCGATCGGGCAGATCGCCCGATTCGATCGCCTCAAAAACAAACGTGTTTGTTTTCAGTTTCAGGCGATCGAGTCGCGCGATCGGCCCGATCCAGCAGTAGTGGACACCCTGTATAAGTATACCCTTATCGATGGTCTGTCAAGTCTACTGTAATAACCCCTGTGTCGGTGGTGCATGCAGCAGTTAAACGCTTTGCCCTCGCACACAGAGGGCGTGAGTTCGATTTCCGCACGGGGAGATTATCTATCGAATATTTACACCTTTCTGCTGTGATTATGAATTCTTATCTGCTCGTTTTGGCCCTGACATTCGTCCTTAATGATCTGTATTGTGTCTAAAGGGGCGTAAAACGCCCACAATTTCAAAGAAAATACTGGAACCGCACGCCTGTAAGTAGTCAGCTCTCTGGTTTTGAAATTTCACACAATCGGACACAACTTTTTGACCCAAAGTGATTATGGAGGATTGGTTTCTGTGGCAATTTGTATATGCATCCATTCAAGAAATGGCCATTAACGCCTATATATATATAAGTCAAAGGACGCATTTCTCCAGTTGGTGAAGCTTTATTGTTCAGTTTTTTGGGAACCCCAGCGGGATCGACCACAGCATACGGATTAGAAGACTGATGAACATTAAAAAATTTACATTCTAACCTCGTCTGACATTTCATGGTCCGAAACAAAGAGAAAATCCCGCTTGTTCTCCATTGGCTCGACCCACATATGCACACACATACACGACATTCTTAACACGTCCAGTTGGTCAATTGCTCGAAACGAAATTGTCTAAAGCCGATTAACGCATTAGTATCATGAAATGTAAGAGGTCTCTGTCTCTGAATCATGGAAAGAATTACGACCCGAATCTCTTCATAAAATGACTTTTAAGACTTTTGCACTCCACCCCACCACCTCATACATCCACCTTTTATCTGGTGGTGTTGTTGTTGTTGTGATGGTGGTGGGGGTGGTGGTAGTGGTGGTGTTTATTGTTGTATTGTTGTTGTTTTTGTCGTTTTGTTTGAGTCTTCGTTGTTTTTGTTGTTGTTTCTTTGGGGGTGGGGTTTGTTGTTGTTGTTGTTGTTGTTGTTGTTGTTGTTGTTATTGTTGCTGTTGTTGTTGTTGTTGTTGTTTGTTGGGTTTTTTAATCATTCATATTTTTGGTCACGTCAGCTTGTGCTCTTACAGTGCACATTATCATGCCATTTTCGTTAAGGGTTCAGGGGTCAAATACATACGATGATGTCAAACAGTACACCAAATTTAAAAAAATTAAAAACCGATAAAAGTAAACCTTGGCCCTCCAGTGGAACTGCTCATATGACCTTATGCAGTTGCGAGCGCCGTAAAACCTCTACTAAAACTAAAAACCAGTGGAACTTACTTGACCTAGCACTAGTACGCACATCCGGGGTGTGTGCTGTGTGTGGATCCACAATTGAGTCTCCTTAACGTCATGCACGGCAAACACTAATTATTTTTTTTTCAGAAAAAGGTGGTCGACATTTATTGTAACTTAAAAGAAACAATACATAAAGAAATAAGAAAAAATATACCAAAGCTAACAAAAATATGAAAAAAATACCAAAGAAAAAACCCACCTTAACTCGAGCTAACAGTTTAAACAACAACACATGCCGATAACACCTTTTAGCGGAAACACGACGTTTAGGCCTACCCATTTTGTTTTAAATCATGACCAAACACGCCTGTGCACTTTGGGAAAATGGTTCATCAAACTGAAAGGAAACAAAATTCACACGCGTACATTTGAACTGAGACCTGTGTAATTACGCTCAACACATGTCCTTCTACACCCTGATGTACTCGTACCGAAACCTATCCACAGCAGAGCCCCTAACTAGAAGTGTTTGTAACGTATACCTGATGATGTACAAGAGTCATGCGCGCTCGAGTCCTTAAGGTAGAAAAAGGGGAAAGGGTGATATACTGATAGGGGTATATTATGCAGCCACGTTGCGTAAAGAAGGCATGTTGCTCTAGGGATCGTCGAACGTGACGACTGAAGGTGTCTTGACAGGGCTCAGAAAAATACAAGTTTCTCTCTCTCTCTCTCTCGTTCTCTCTCGTTGTCTCTCTCTCTCTCTCTCTCTCTCTCTCTCTCTC
>NW_004798098.1:26237-27709 GCF_000002075.1 Aplysia californica | reverse complement strand
TAGTTCGACTCCCATTCTTTGAATAAGTTTTTTTTTAAGTCTTCGCAGTTGACGTCGAAACGACACATGGCTAATCCCCACAAAAAGAGGAAACCACAGACGTGCGTATTATTCAAGTAAGTTTCGAATGGAGGGTTCAAGATTATCAATACCAATTACTCCAGTGCTAGGATTCTTACGGATCCTGGCTGATATAAAGTATTCGGAATTGGTTGAATTACTTGAATTACTTGAATGTAGAAATGGGGTCTTAGGAAGACGGGGTGCTCCATGCTTCCTCTTCATGAGGGCCCATTTAAGTGTGGGCAGGCTGATTGTCCCCATCGGAATTGGTTGTTACTTTGAGGAAAAAAGGCGAAACTGCCTACCAGTACACAGTAGGACCATCAGAAGACCGGAGAACGGCGACTGTGCTTAGCGCTAATACATCGTATTGTTGAGAATGATCATGAGATCGAAACGCAATGCTTTTGTCGTATTTTTGCTGGCTACAGATTAAGTTAGAACGATGAATGCAAACAATATGCTTGGGACAGTGTTGACAGCGATACAAAAAATTAATTTTTAAATCTTCTTATTGCGTCAATTCCTTTTGGCTGCAAGCAGTAAATAAATTCTGATATCTGTTTTGTGTGTGTGTGTGTGTGTGTGTGCGCGCGCGCGCGCGCGCGCGTGTGTGTGTGTGTGTGTGTGTGTGTGTGTGTGTGTGGAGAGGGGGGTTGTATTTATTTTATTTTTATTTTTTTTGGAGGGGGTGGTTTTTGTTGTTGTTTTTTTTGCGCTCCAGTGTCGGGATACATCGACGAGGTCTCCTGATGTTTGTTGCTGCCCTCCTTATCTTTAGCTCGTTCTATTTCTGCAACAGATAGGCCTACTCTAGGGCGTGGGCATGTGTAATAATAATATAATACTATTGTTTATAGGGTTTTATGTTTGGAACTAACTGAAAAAAACCCGGGGGAAAAAGACTCAACTTCATGGTGATTTGACAGAGTTCTTATTATCGAAAATCCAAATGAAATACAACCTTCTTCGTCTAGCTTCATTCGATACTGTGTCCGATTACTACAGACGATGACGCCAAAAGGCGCTCTCACGAGGTGCAACTGGGGCTACGTAAAATCAGTGTGGCGTCTGGGGTGTAATGTCATTCTAACACATTTACAAATGACTGCTGAAGATCCATGAGGTTGGGGGTGGGGGTCAAGTTACTGATCGTACTGAGTTATCCATAGATGCTTGGGTTGGATTCCATATAATGTTAGGACTTTCGGCATCATGGGTGGGCTCTTGAGGCCGAAGGATGGGGGAGCTTAGGATTAAAACTAATGTCAAGTAACATCAGTAATATTATATAGTTATGTGGCTGGTCACTAGGTTATGTCCTTGACCCAGTGACGATAGCTCTAGTTCAGAAACAGTAGTAGTAGTAGTAGTAGTAGTAGTAGTAGTAGTAGTAGTAGTAGTAGTAG
>NW_004798098.1:22165-24607 GCF_000002075.1 Aplysia californica | reverse complement strand
AAGCTTGTCCACATGTCTTCTATTTTGAAAAAAAAAATACCCATCTATCTTGAATAGAAGTCAAGCACTGTGTGATTGAAGGAGGGAGGTTGGGGTAGCCTGGTGTCTCAGGTAAAATTAACGCACACAAAAATAGCCACCAAAGTTCCGTGACTTCAAAAGCTTCAGTGTCCCCAAAACTGCTACTTTACATGTTTGTGCCTTTCATTCACGATTTTCTGGTTTTTGAAAAATCCTCACATACATGTGTTTTTAAAAGACATAAAAGAAGATGAGCCAACAAAAAAATATTAGAATTCCCACCCCCCAAAAAAAATCATCCAAAATCAAGAAAAATTGCGGTTTCTTTGATTTCACTATTGTGAAGAGCGTCTGATTTCACCGCGATGCCTAACGTTAAAAAAAACGAAAAAGGCACTGGCTTTTTCAGATTTTACTCCTCTACCCTTGTCTTTCTTTATTGATCTGAACTCAATCGTATCTCTGCTTGTATCTCGACGGACACACACACTTTGTCGACAAAATAATTAACTTTACCAATCCTCTTTTTAAACAGGGTCGCAGAACAGAATACAATTCGAACAGAAAGAAATTGGTATTTTATTGTCCAAAATACACATATTTTGAAAAATCATAAACATGCATTCGTGTAGAATATAATACATGCAGTTTGACACTTGTTTTGGTTCTTAGAAGTACAACAACGTTGAATATAACATACATGTAATATACATACATTATTTGGTTCTGACAACGCAGTCATAATCTAATACGCGATTTAAAAACTTTTTCCAAATAACAAGCAACGTTTCTACGTAGTTAGAAACTCTCCAATCAAGCCTTTAAAAAAAGGGGGGTATCTCATAAAATAATTGCAATCCAAACAGGCTCAATTTCGCGAGTCACATAAGTAAGAACCAATGATCAACGACACCAAACTAAGGATCAACACTTCTTGATAAGTGATACTTGGTTTAATCCCAGCAGTGCCAGGTGGACACTTCTTGCACGCTGAGCAGCTTGAAGTCTTTCTCTGCACAGATCTCGGGCATATGGGGTCCCATCCGTAATCATTTCCGTTTTCTTTCCGTAGGTAATCGTGCAACGGCTGGAAATATTCCAACAGAGCAGACGCGTCTACTCTGCGACTTCCGGTCAGTTGCTCCAAAGCGTCCGGCCAGGGTCGTGAGGAGCCAAGCTCCAGCATAGATCTGGAATAACAATTGATTTGTTTCCCGAAAGGGAGGACTTCATTTTACTTTTAGTGACTTTCGCAGTACCGAGAAATAGCATTAGAAACCAGAGAGGCAATACTGAGAAGTCTCATTAGAAACCATGGATCACCTGATGTTACCTTAAGTGACTTTGGCAGTTCCGAGAAATAACATTAGAAACCAAGAATGACTTCATTTTACTTTTAGTAGCTTTCGCAGTACTGAGAGGTCTCATTAGAGACCACTTATGTTACTTTTAGTAACTTTCGAAGTACCGAGAAGTCTCATTAGAAACCAAGGGTGACTTAGTTTAATTTTTAGCGACTTTTAAATTTACTGACATGTCTCATTAGAAAACCCTGGGTTGAAAAGTTACAAAACTGGAGACTATTTAGTTTACTTTCTCTCAATGCAGGGATAATTTATACCGAATTTCCAAACGGACGTCTGACTTGGAAAGGCAGGTACTAGGCGATTCATCAAAGCTAGCATAATGAGTTGTACTTGTTTTATGAACTTTGATGGTCAAAACCTTTTTTTTTTTCAGAATATTAGCCTTGCCCATGACTGTGGGTTATCTGGAAATTTCATAAATAGTCTTTTCTGGGTTCTTTTGATTTTGATTTTTGTTTTTGGTTGTTGTTTTTGTTGGGGGGGAGAGGGGTATTACTTTATTTTGGTGCTGACAGCGTCAGCTACCAGCTTGTCCCACTCCTCAAACATCTTAACATCCCCATTGAGACCAAAGCCAAGCTCCTCTATATTCATCGCCACATTGACCTACCAGTGCCAGACATGGACCCTGACCAAAAGTCTGGAACGTAAGATACTCACCTGCGAGATGAGATGTCTAAGAAGAGCCGTCAACAAAACCAGAAGGGACATGGTCAGAAACAACAAGATCAGAGAAATGGTGGGAAAAGGCAACAATCAGGTGGTTTGGACATTTGACAAGTGTGACACCTAACCAGCTTGCCAGTAAAGCCTACTACAGGAAAGTATCAGGGTACAAGTCAAGAGGAAGACCAAGAAAGACCTGGATCATGGTTGTGATGGACACCCTGAGAACATACAATATCCCACCCAGCCAGGCAGGCCATCAAACTTGCTAGAGACAGGAAGCTATTTCTCCCCTCGACGCCCTAGAGGTACAAGAGGACGGATAAAGTAAAGTAAAGTAAGTAAGTTTTGTGTGTGTTTATGTTTTATCTGTTGTTGTTCTTTTTTT
>NW_004798098.1:20769-21932 GCF_000002075.1 Aplysia californica | reverse complement strand
TCGTTTACTAGGAAATGAGGGTGTGGGGGGGGGTTCTTTCTGGTGACCCCCTTTAATAATTTTTGAAGAAATAAGTAGTTTTTGTTTTATTTCAATCTCCATAGTATTCATACAGAAACCATTCACACAATGCTTCATTTTAGTCGGAATATCTAATTCTGCGAGATAAGCCAGTACTCTTTAACCCTTTCAATATAAAAATTTACGTTTACCAAACCTATCTGGTGCGGTGGTTAGGCTACCGGAAGCGTAAACGGGAGATTGCAGGTTCGGGGATTCAAGCCTCAGCTCGTTTGGACGTTGTATCCTTGGGAAAGGCACATTGCGTGAATTTTCTGTGTGGTTCAGTCCTTTTGAGGATGGACGTTTAACTCGTAGTCTTGCCTCTGTAAATACCCTAATAATGTCGATAGGGTCTTTAAAACGTATACCAAAAAAAAAAAAACCTGCCTGATGCGTCGTCCAGCTTCGGCATTCTGGTAGATGTCACAGTGATGCAAGGGGCCGGTGTGTCCTGCGGCCTCACAGGCAGCTTTCTGGAACTGGAACTGAATGATGAAACTCACGAAGTATCTGTGGATAAGGAAAATGAATTAATAGTAGATGGACAAAATTCCTAGTGAAATTTGAGAATTCTTTTTCTTCTTTTTTTTCTTTTTTTTTTGGGTGGGGTGGGGTGGGGGCACACATTAGATCTATGTAATAAAACCAAGCCACATCGAGGTGCACAGTCTTATAGAAATTAACTCGGTATCTTCTCTCCTTGTCTGTGCAAATATTTTTTTCTTACTGCTATAGCGGCACTGATGATAGTCTTTTACTGACTTTCAGCCCAAAGAAAGGTCGTGGGTTCGAATTCGTCAGACATCTGACTTCGGTCCCCGTGAAAGCCACTTTTCACACGAATTTTCCTCACTTCACCCAGGTGGGAATAAGTTCTCAGCGACAGACAGCGAAACACCTTGTCAATTTGTTAGTGTTTGAACGCTTGATCGACTGTTTGCACTGTATGCTTCCTGGGAAGCCCAGAATGCTTCTGAGGGTTCTTGGGTCTTCTGGGGCACTGATATTTTATTTGTAAAATGTATATTGAGCATGCTAAAGAGCGTGGATATGCACCACATTAATGCAAATTTCACTATTATTATTATCATTATTATTAT
>NW_004798098.1:16983-18238 GCF_000002075.1 Aplysia californica | reverse complement strand
ATCTCTCTCTCTCTCTCTCTCTCTCTCTCTCTCTCTCTCTCTTGCATTCTTCTCTACATCTTCTAAGGATTGTAGCTGCTCATTAAGTCAAACGTCCATAATACCCAACTAAACCCAAAAATAATCGGCAATTTTGGGGGCAGCCCACTATATAGATCCTACCTGCCCCCTCTTTTACCTATCTCTTTCCCTGGCTAGACGGAACTGGTGGATCAAAAATTCTAGATAAAATGCAAAGGAAGATTGGAACGAAATTATAGAGACCAGACATAATTTTGATTGTAGTGAGTAGCTGACTTGTCCTCTGGTGTATTTTTCTCCTTCTTTCCTATCAAACATCTGTCGTCATTATTATATTATTATTCCCTCAGTCTTCATCTTCTGTTCTTCTACGACACACCTGTGTTGCATGTGAAACAAAACTCACAAAAACTAAACAAACTAAAAGCTGCGCGCTCATATGACCTTATGCAGTTGCGAGCGCCGTAAAACTCTATACTAAACTAAACTAAACTAAAAGGTGGAGCAAATCGTAGCAAAATAACACCGCCCTGATTACTGACCATTGTCTGCCTTGTAATTTGGGTCAAGAAGTCCAACTTTAACCAAATGCTCCGGAGTCTGCGCGGACAAGGAAATGAGGTCTCCAACAGCTTCATGGAATCCTGAAAAGGAAGACTGGCACTGTCAGTATAACTACGATTATTAAATAGTTTACAATTGTTATTAAGCTACCTATTTGGAAATGCGAAATATAAATGTTATATATTATTTATTTTTTAAAATCATTATTATTGTTATTATTTATTTATTTTAAAAGTGTACACGGCTAACCTTTTGCGGTATCATTTCTTTAACATTATTTTTTTCGAACCTCTGTTTATATGTATGTAAAGTCTGCATGTTTTTTTTAACGTAATTTTCTCTGTATTTAATTTTTTACTTCTTTTTTTTTTAGTTCATTATTTGCAACATGCAAGGTGTTACTTGTTTAATTTATCTAGTTCATTCTAATTTTTTCCACATGGGCAAGGTGCGGATTAAGCCTTCTTCGTCCGCACATGATTCCGTCATTTCGAAAAGGAGCCAAACTATATGGGGTTTCAATATTTTGTTATTAGTTTATTGTTTTATATTCAGCTATATCGGAGTCAAAAACCGTAGATCGGTAGAAAAGTGAACTGCAGAGAAGATACGGGAATTAAGGAGAAAAGATATTATCACCATTATATCTGAGAGGAGGCAGCATAATAAT
>NW_004798098.1:14483-16059 GCF_000002075.1 Aplysia californica | reverse complement strand
GCTTTTTGAGAAAATCAAAGAAAATGAGAGCATAATAATAAAGACTAAAGCCATGACATTTGGGCACTCGTTAATTTCTTTTAAAATCAGACATAGGAAGTATATAACGAAATGGAACGAAATATAGTGTAGCATGCCTTCTGGAGGTCTCTCTTCGAATAGCAGCACTATCTGAAATCCTAAGGTTTCATTAGGTGGAGAGAATGTGTGCTCCTTACCTGGATTAGCTGAGTCTCTGTAAACAAGTGGCTTGTCAGCGTACAACATAAAGTATTCAATATGTCCCATCTCGTGGTGGACAGTGTTGAAAGACTCTTGGGTGATCTCCGTACACATCTTGATTCTGCCAAAATATAGTAAAATCCCCAAAACTTTAATATAATAAGTAATATTATATTTGACACTTTTGACTTACTTTAAGAATAAGAAGTAGAA
Source organism: Aplysia californica (assembly GCF_000002075.1). NCBI lineage: Eukaryota > Metazoa > Mollusca > Gastropoda > Aplysiida > Aplysiidae > Aplysia > Aplysia californica. Next base: position 15,624 of record NW_004798098.1, on the reverse strand, counting down.
ATTTACTTTTACCTGAATTTTTACCGCAGTCCTATTTAGGTGTTTCTTTATGTGTTAGATTTACAAACCTGAAGTCGTCCTTTTTATAAAAATCCTCGGCTGATCCATGACAGTCAACAATCCTTCCATCTTTCGGCCTTTCCGTCATGGATTTGTTCCAGAAAATATCTGTCATCGGTAGCATACCTATTGACTTGAAGAAGCCCTCAGCAGACTCAAAGATTGTGTGCACTGTGTAGTTCTGGCGACATGATAAAGATGAGAAATTGTTGTTGTTGTTGTTGTTGTTGTTTTGTTGTTTGTTTGTTGTTGTTGTTGTTTTGGGGTTTTTTGGTAAGTGTTTTACGTCGATCGCAACTGCATAAGGTCATATGCGAGTGTGTCAGAGAAGAAAAGCTGCTGCAATTAATTCTAAGATTAGGAAAAGCTATAGTTGTTATTTAGTAGATTAGGAAAAGCTATTGCATTGTAGATTATGAATAATTGTTTGTAATTTGAGATTGGAAAAAGCTTTTGTTGTTGTAGATGCTTAAGGCCTCCATCGAAAGAACTTAGATTATTTTGGATGCTGGTTTCTTTGATCTTGCCAGACAGGGGCAGTCCGGGCTGAGAGGAACAGAATCTACCAACACCCAGATACAGATTCTCGACAAGAACCCCCCCCCCCCTGGCTGGAATCGAACTCATGTCTGCTGCGTGCGACAGCAAAGCGCCTGACCGCTACATCACAGACGCCATTCCGTGTAGGAAAGGGGACCCTGGGCTACAACAGCACAGACTGCCTCTGAGTTCTTGAAAGGTATTATCATTTATTATGTTATGCATTGTTCGGGGTTTAAATTCCCTTTCAATAAAAAGAAAGGCTGTTTTCGTGATCTCACAATTTAAGGTCTGTTTCTGATAATACAGAGTTGACTTTGGAGCACAGGATAAATGATTGGCTTTCTGGGTTCGAGAAGCACGATGAGCTATAGATAATTTATTACATGAGTTATGGTAGTAGATCATGATTTATCCTACGAGTGAAATTTCCAAGTTGTAATCCTTGGTCCATTTATGTGGAACAGATTACCCATGAAACTAAGACAAATAAGAACTCTTGATAGCTTCAAAAGACATCTTAAACATTTTCTGTTCCTGC
>NW_004798098.1:12417-14107 GCF_000002075.1 Aplysia californica | reverse complement strand
TATTATTATTATTAATCACGAGTTTGAACGAGTGCTAGCATAGACTTGGCTTGTACATTGCACTAAAATACATTGCCGCACTCTGACGTAATCCCGGTCCGCTATGGTGCACAATTTGACTCAATTTAGAACAAAATTAAGGACAATGTGAGAGTTATGCCCACTCTCTACTATGGGAACAGAGGGAGACTGGTGTTTGACACTTCATTTGGGGGCCTTTGGTGAGCGAGCTTTGCGCATGCGGTGAAGTTTTTACGGAGGGCAAAAAACGGCTGGCATAACAGTGCACGGTCTAGGAACATTATGATTCAAGTGTATACTTTGCTCACAACAGGTTAAAAGGAGAAAATAGCGAGCGCAGTAATTTATGCACATTTTTATATTTCGTGTGTGAGGTATCAGCTTAGCCTATATTTCACGAGTGAAATGGTTCATTTTACCGGAAGTGCAAAGCTAAAGCAACTCCAATAACGATATAAAACGAGATAAGCTTAGTTCATTCATCTCTTTCAGCCAATTAAAAAAATGTTCCTCAAAATTCGGTGACGCCCTCTTCGAAAAAGTGCGGACTTTGCGATCAGAGTTACCCTACTTGTGTGAAAAACAATAAAAGTGAAACTAACAAACTGTGCTTTTCCTATTATTTTTCTAGAGAAACGAAAGAGAGCTTCAAAACAAAGACTGCAGCGCCACCTGAACCAACGTGCGGACATTTTTGGCTAAGTGAACTATCTTTGCCTATAGAACTCTATTTAACATGTGAAATGTAAGGCTTTATTTAACCAGAAATGCAAAGCTAAAACAGCATTAAGTATGGTATAAAAGTAATATAACAATCTTACCAACCTCAAAAAATTATCGTTTAAGAAAAAAGAATAACACTAAAAGCGTAACACACCGTACAACTGAAAGAAGCCTGCTGTGATTAAAAAGTGGGCAGTAGTATTCAGTAATTTTAAATTCTTTTTTTTAAAGCCCATTGTAATTGCCGTGCAGAGAAAAAGCAAGACACATAGGTAGAAATAACTTAAGGAGAGAATGAGATGTAGGGCCTAACCGTGTAGCTCTCAGATCACCAGCAGAGGTCCTCTTACCTAGATTGTCATTTTCCATATCAATTAAATGTGAATAGGTTAAACACCCTTTGTAACACTGAAAGGTTATTGATGTCAAGTGGACTCAAATTCATTAGTAAAAGCAAACTCGAGCCCTCTATTAGGAACTTACTGCACAGTTTGAGGTCTCCACTCCCTGAAGTCCAATTTTGAGTGGCAGTGATGTCAAACACAACAGATGCGTGTAACTTATATTCTAAGAATCGTGGGTCAAAATTGAATTTTACCTATTCATTAAGGATCTATTCATTGCCTGTTAACGAAAGTAGTGTTGCTAGGATCAGAAACAGACAAACCTTTTTGATCATCTCTGCTGTGACGTCAACCGGTTTTTTGTTCTTAAAGGGTGCCAGTTCTCCATAGAGGGTATCCCACGTTTGGCCCCACATGTTTCCTGAAAAAAAAATGGCATGCTGAAGCTGCGAAAGTAAGTACATGTACTCTTTTGTTCTCTGTGATTAAGAGATTTTTTTTAAACTTCACAATGGCTCCATTAGGAAACAAGTAGTTCATTCAAATTATTGTTAGCCTACAGTTCTCCATGGGACATGCAGCGTTGTAGCCTGTTAATCCTA
>NW_004798098.1:11032-12317 GCF_000002075.1 Aplysia californica | reverse complement strand
TATATATATATATATACCACTGTCACCCCTCTTACACGTTCCGCCTCCACCAACTGCCAAGTGCTCATTCTCAGTACTGGCATCTGTTGTATAGCACTTAGGCCCTTGGCCTTTGCAAGCAGAAAACGAGAGTTGAATTCCATGTAGTTTTTATTAAGTATCGCCGTCCATCTTCTCGGGTGTTGTATCCCAATGTGCCCTAACAGGCAAAGTCGAAGCAACCCGCCTCCTAAATAAGACCGACCCAGGATGAATGAGATGACGCGTCACAGAAAGCAGAGATACCTTATGAAAAAACCTCCTGACACAGAGAAGTACAATCATTTTCTGCGTGTGGCGGCAAAGAACCTAACCTCTACGTCACAGATTCCGTTTCTCTTTTCCTTTTGTTTCTGTGGGATTTTTTTTCTTCTTTTTCTTCAGAGATAAGTCATAGCACGTACCTAATAAATGGGCAGGGATGTGTCCAGTTGTTGGCATTTTATCATCTCCGAACTTCGTTCTCAAGTGGCGTCGCACGTAAGCGTGGAGCTGCTCATACAACGGCTGCACCTGTCTCAGTAGCTGGAATACGTCGTCTTCAAACCTATAATCTGGGTCATCTGTGTCGTACCATGAGCGCCAGTAGGCACCATAGTTGGGGAAGTCTGTGGGAACAGAGAAAACGAAAAAAGGCGTCGAGCGGAAAGTAAAATGTCCTTCTTTTTTAAAATCCAGGTACAGGCCTCTGACTTACATAGCGAGTAGAGGCATCAAGTGAAAAATAAGATGTCCTTTAAAAAAAACAAATAATAATCAGGGTAATAGGCTTTAACTTGCATGGTAATTAAAGACATCAAGTGACAAATAGGATGTCCTTTATAACAAACAAAAATTTGGGTACTAAACTTTAACTGATATGAAGATTAAAGGCGTCAAGTGAAAAATAGTATGTCCTTTGTATTATATAAAAAGAAATCAGGGTACTAGCTTTTAACTTACAACAGTTCCTATAGAGCATTCCTATGGAATGAGAAAGGTAAAAAAATATCCAACGATTAATTCAATTCATTCACAAACTGTATTTGTATAACAATCAAATAAGATTAAAAACAAGCGAAGGCCATCATAAACAAAAGCATTTTAAATAGACTACGTTTTGGTTGGATTAATGTGAATTGGTCAGTTTTTTACTTGACCACTTCCATTTTGTAACCTCCGGAGTAGTAAAGCAGAAAAGATAAGGAGTGGGGAGGAGTGGTGTTGTGTGTTTGTGTGGGGGGAAGGGGGGGGGTAACATGTGTGT